>NC_091305.1:9880347-9895347 GCF_038502225.1 Cherax quadricarinatus
CTAGCCTCGATGACTGATGCTGTGCTCACTGCTAGCCTCGATGATTGATGCTGTGCTCACTGCTAGCCTTGATGATTGGTGCTGTGCTCACTGCTAGCCTCGATGATTGATGCTGTGCTCACTGCTAGCCTCAATGATTGATGCTGTGCTCACTGCTAGCCTCGATGACTTATGCTGTGCTCACTGCTAGCCTCGATGACTTATGCTGTGCTCACTGCTAGCCTCGATGACTGATGCTGTGCTCACTGCTAGCCTCGATGATTGATGCTGTGCTCACTGCTAGCCTCGATGACTGATGCTGTGCTCACTGCTAGCCTCGATGATTGATGCTGTGCTCACTGCTAGCCTCGATGATTGATGCTGTGCTCACTGCTAGCCTCGATGACTTATGCTGTGCTCACTGCTAGCCTCGATGACTTATGCTGTGCTCACTGCTAGCTTCGATGATTGATGCTGTGCTCACTGCTAGCCTCGATGACTTATGCTGTGCTCACTGCTAGCCTCGATGACTGATGCTGTGCTCACTGCTAGCCTCGATGATTGATGCTGTGCTCACTGCTAGCCTCGATGATTGATGCTGTGCTCACTGCTAGCCTCGATGATTGATGCTGTGCTCACTGCTAGCCTCGATGACTGATGCTGTGCTCACTGCTAGCCTCGATGATTGGTGCTGTGCTCACTGCTAGCCTCGATGATTGGTGCTGTGCTCACTGCTAGCCTCGATGACTGATGCTGTGCTCACTGCTAGCCTCGATGATTGATGCTGTGCTCACTGCTAGCCTCGATGATTGATGTTGTGCTCACTGCTAGCCTCAATGACTGATGCTGTGCTCACTGCTAGCCTCGATGATTGATGCTGTGCTCACTGCTAGCCTCGATGATTGGTGCTGTGCTCACTGCTAGCCTCGATGATTGATGCTGTGCTCACTGCTAGCCTCGATGATTGATGCTGTGCTCACTGCTAGCCTCGATGATTGGTGCTGTGCTCACTGCTAGCCTCGATGATTGATGCTGTGCTCACTGCTAGCCTCGATGACTGATGCTGTGCTCACTGCTAGCCTCGATGATTGGTGCTGTGCTCACTGCTAGCCTCGATGATTGATGCTGTGCTCACTGCTAGCCTCGATGATTGATGCTGTGCTCACTGCTAGCCTCGATGATTGGTGCTGTGCTCACTGCTAGCCTCGATGATTGGTGCTGTGCTCACTGCTAGCCTCGATGATTGGTGCTGTGCTCACTGCTAGCCTCGATGACTGATGCTGTGCTCACTGCTAGCCTCGATGATTGGTGCTGTGCTCACTGCTGGCCTCGATGACTGATGCTGTGCTCACCGCTACCCTCGATGATTGGTGCTGTGCTCACTGCTAGCCTCGATGATTGGTGCTGTGCTCACTGCTAGCCTCGATGATTGGTGCTGTGCTCACTGCTGGCCTCGATGATTGGTGCTGTGCTCACTGCTAGCGTCGATTATTGATTCTGTGCTCACTACTAGCCTCGATGATTGGTACTGTGCTCACTGCTAGCCTCGATGATTGGTGCTGTGCTCACTGCTGGTCTCGATGATTGGTGCTGTACTCACTGCTAGCCTTGATGATTGGTGTTGTGCTCACTGCTAGCCTTGATGATTGGTGCTGTGCTCACTGCTAGCCTTGATGATTGGTGCTGTACTCACTGCTAGCCTTGATGATTGGTGCTGTACTCACTGCTGGCCACGATGATTGGTGCTGTACTCACTGCTGGCCACGATGATTGATGCTGTGCTCACTGCTAGCCTTGATGATTGGTGCTGTACTCACTGCTGGCCACGATGATTGATGCTGTGCTCACTGCTGGCCACGATGATTGATGCTGTGCTCACTGCTGGCCACGATGATTGATGCTGTGCTCACTGCTGGTCACGATGATTGATGCTGTGCTCACTGCTGGCCACGATGATTGATGCTGTGCTCACTGCTGGCCACGATGATTGATGCTGTCCTCACTGCTGGCCACGATGATTGATGCTGTGCTCACTGCTGGTCACGATGATTGATGCTGTGCTCACTGCTGGCCACGATGATTGATGCTGTGCTCACTGTGCCTAACGTACCATAGCATAACCAAACATAACATAATGTAATTCATCGTAACTTAACACAACTTAATCTAGCGAAACCCAGCATAACCTAAGCATATCTAGCATAAGAGATCCTAATTTAAGCTTATCTAACTTAACCTAATTTTTTCACTATTCTAGTATTAATAATAGGTAGTTGGCTCTGTATCTTCCTTGGCTGTTCTCACACAGCAGAGGGTGGTAGTATGCTACTGTGTTGATGTGTTTTACTGACACATACAGAAATATCCTCTTAACCATTTCGTGATATGTTCACTCAGAGGATGAGTGGTGCTCCCCAATATTTATGTTCACTCAGAGGATAAGTGGTGCTCTAAAATATTTATGTTCTCTCAGAGGATGAGTGGTGCTCTCCAGTATTTATGTTCACTCTGAGGATGAGTGAGTCTGCCCGATAAATTAGCCCATCAGGGCAAAAATTATAATCTGACTGATAGATGAGGTTCGCCGGTATGGCCGGCCCTGGTCTTTTCCAATTGTTGACTAGGCTTTAGCTCCCTATTGGGGAATGTCACTGACATTCAAAATGTCTTCCCATGGAAAGAGGTGTGCGTTCCTCTTCTTATTCTGGGACTATTGCTCCTCAACCTAGCTACATTCCCCGCCCTCACGGGGCTCGTAGGGAGAAGCTAGGCCCTTGGACTGCCACTTAACACTCCCCACGGGGCTCGAAGGGTGTGACAGCTATGTGGTAGCAGATAATGTTAGTCAGTGCAAAGGCAGCAAACACTACAGGATCCTTTTGGAGCCACACCCCACCTATGGGCAGCAGCCCAAGCGTTGGGGAAGCTGTGCCTTGACTGCTGCTGCTTCTTCTTGTCCATTGTACTTCAATCATAATCCTTCAACGACGTAGCCCAAGGGATGATCCAAGCACCGTTGCTGTTTCTCATTCTTACAGCGGACAAAGACAAGAACCTCAGCTTCGTAGCATCTTCGGGATACGATATAAAAATTCATGAGAAAGTCACCCCAGAAGATACAGAAAACTACAAACAGATCTCAACAAAATCTTTCAATGATGTGCGGTGGTGGTACATTTCAATTACTTAGATGTGGGAGGAAGATAAATCTCAAAATAAGTGCACTATATAGAACGCAAGTAAACCATATCATATAATATAAGGAACAGGATCATTATGTCAAAGGATCTGTCATTTGTAGAACACATTAACGTTAGTGTAACGTAAGGAAAATAAAATTTCCGAACAAGAGAAGCAACACCAATGATGGTACATTTAAAATAACCTGAGTTCTCACGACTTGAATATTGTTCAGTGCTCACAGTGCTTTTCAATGCAGGAGAGATACCACGGTTGGAAAATATAGAGAGGTCGTATGCTACCCGCACTGAATCAGTAAAACATGAAAGCTATTGGGAACGCCTTTAAGCACTTGGACTGTTCTTTCTCTGGAGGGAGAAGAGAGAGAAATTCCAGTTAATATATAAATAGACGATACTTGAGGGGCTGGTCTCTAACCTGAACACTTACATAATGCCTGACTGGAGTGAAAGATATGAGAGAAATTATAGAATTAACCCAGTGAAGAGCAGGGGCGCCACTCGTTCATTTAGCAAACACTGCGTCATCTTCCGTAGTTCAAAACTCTTCAACATAAAACTCTTCAACCACGGGTGGAGTAGAATGATAGCACTAGGCCGTTCGTGTTGTAATCAACACATCATCAGGAGCTTGCAAATTGCAACACGAAAGGCCTAGAGCTATTCTACTCCCCCCGTGGTTGCTTTGCATCCTGTATCGCTTGGTTTGCGATATCTGCATTATATATATAGCATTATATATATATATATATATATATATATATATATATATATATATATATATATATATATATATATATATATATATATATATATATATATATATATATATATATATATATATATATATATATATATATATATATATATATATATATATATATATATATATATATATATATATATATGCAATAAGATCACAATAAGCAGGTGATTTCAGAATATGCAAAACAACCACTGAGAAAGAATAGAGAAATTCCAAGAGCTTTCGTGACTACTCACATTATCAAGGAACGATGTATATGTATGTATATATATATGTATATATATATATATATATATATATATATATATATATATATATATATATATATATATATATATATATATATATATATATATATATATATATATATATATATATATATTGCCGAATAGGTAAAATTGATCAGTATCAAGAACTCATTTAAAATTAAGTCCTTTTTAAAATTTTCTCTTATACGTTTAGAGGTATATATTTTTTCATTTATGTTAATGCAAAAATTAATAACTTTGTACCAAAAGAACCTTAGAAAACTTACCTAACCTTATTATAACAAGTGTGCTAGTTATATACCCTTTGATTTTCTTGATATTTTTTTTTAATATGGCGAAATATTATTATTATTATTATTATTATTATTATTATTATTATTATTATTATTATTATTATTATTATTATTATTATTATTATTATTAATAATACCATATGTCATTGTTTTCCTGGAGAAGTACTAGAGGAGGTTATCGAATACGGAATAGAGTGTAAGAGACGAACTAGGCAGAAGACTGAGCTGAGAGTTTATAGAGAGCATGAACTAACAAGGTCACTGTGTGAAGCTCATCCTCTCTCTCCCTTTATGGTACTCCACCTGTCTTACACGCACACACAACACATACACAAACACACACACACACACACACACACACACACACACACACACACACACACACACACACACACACACACACAGAGTAGTCAGGCCGTGGAATAGCCTAGAAAGTGACGTAGTGGAGGCGGGAACCATACATAGTTTTAAGGCGAGGTATGATAAAGCTCATGGGGCAGGGAGAGAGAGGACCTAGTAGCGATCACTGAAGAGGCGGGGGGCCAGGAGCTATGAATCGACCCCTGCAACCACAAATAGGCGAGTACACACTCTCACACTGACCCTCATAGCAGATTTCTAACAGGATAATAATCCTTCTTTCTGTTACACTATTAGAAAGTGCTGAGATGGTAGGGGCTGTGACGCGGAGAGGAGAGGTTTCAGGTAGGGAGGAGAGAAAAGGGGAAGGTTACGGGGAAGGCACAAGAGTAATGAGGAGAGGGGCAAGGTGGGGTATAGAAATGGTAAGGGAAAGGGAAGAAAAGGAAGAGGAGGAAGATAAATACCAAAAAGAAGAAACAGAGTAGCAAGATGAGAGGTATGCATATGGGGTGAGGACGTAGGACGGGAAAAAGGTTACGATAGAAGAGGAGAAGAAAGGAGGAGGACGGGGAGGAGGATGTGGGGAGTAAGAGGTAGACGGGAGGAGAGTGGAGGGGGGTGAAAGAGAGCTCGCTCCACCTCCACCTTGGCCGTGAAGCGAAGAACAGGTCCAGGACCCAGTTTTTCCTCGTAGAAAACTGGTGATGTGTGTGTGTGCGTGTGTGTGTGTGTGTGTATGTGTGTGTGTGTGTGTGTGTTTACAGCTTTCACATGTCTGGCTGGAATGAACTGGCGGGAGGGAGCGAAGATGACATGTTCCGGCAGGACAAAGTGAAGGTGTCATGTTCTGGCAGGATGGAACGAAGGTGTCATGTTCTGGCAGGACATAGGGAAGGTGACATACGAACAATACTCCCATCATGTTCAAGCCCACCAACTCACCACCAGACTGAAATCTCCAAACTCAAGCTGAACAGATTCCAACACTTTGTATGAGCCTCCTCCTGTCTGATACATTACAACAGCAAAACAAGCCTAGTGTTTGTTCTCACTATGTAACTGTCATATAGAACAGGCAGTAGCACACTGCTGACGCATCCAATTTTGCTAACTAAAAGCAAAAAAGGTCGCCAAGTTTAATCCGAACTGGAACATGTACAGGTTCAAATGACGGGATTCCCTTCCGTGCAAGGTGGTGTGTGCACCAGAGTCGTTGTGCATTTGGTGTCGCTCTTGCGTAAGGAAGGAGCGGCAGCAGGAAGGTGTTTGAACTTTGAGTCTTAAAGCTGCTTGCTGCACTTCAAACATATTATTATCCTTGTTACAAAGCAGTTCTGCGAGGTGTTGTTACAAATGTTTTGCCGATTATTACAGCGTTGCAAAAAGCTTTTCCGTGTTGCAGGTGGGTACGAGGTGGCGATTTCCGAAGGGGGGGGGGCGGGGAGGAGGGGAGATAATATATAGCGTTTCTGGGGGAACAAAGTTCATACAGTGAGAAATGTATATCTTTCAGTGTGTATATACCTAGATATGTTTATTTCACAGTGCAACGAGTTGTATATTTCCGTGTATATACAGTGAGAAGTATGCATCTCTCAGTGTATATATATATACCAAAGGATGTGTACTACTTAATGTAGTTGCAGGGGTCGAGTCTTAGCTCCTGGTCTTGCCTCTCCGCTGGCCACTACTTGGCTCACTCTCTTTTAGCTTCGTGAACCCTATCATACTTATTCTTAACCTCTATATGGCTCCTGCCTCCATCACTTTCCTATATAGGTCGTTCCATTTCCTAACCACTATGAAGCTGAAGAAATATTTCATAATATTCCCATGACTCATCTGTATATTTAACTTCCAGATACGCCCTCCTGTTTCTGTTTCCCTCCTCTCTAATAGTCTGCCCCTCTCCACCCTATCAGTTTCTTTTAGTATATTATACGCTGTTATCATGTCACCCCCTGGTCCTTCTTTCCTCAAATGTGATCAGATTCAGTTGGTTTAGTGTCTCCTCGCAGCTCGTATCTCTTACTTCCAGTATTAGTCTTGTTGCAAACCTCTGCATTTTTCCAGTTTTTTTATATGTTTGATCAGGTGTGTTCCATGTTGGTGCAGCATTACTGCCAGACGGGCCTGACACATGTTGTTGCTGCATTACTCCCAGACGGGCCTGACACATGTTGATGCTGCATTACTCCCAGACGGGCCTAACATATGTTGGTGCTGCATTACTGCCAGACGGGCCTAACATATGTTGGTGCTGCATTACTGCCAGACGGGCCTGACACATGTTGTTGCTGCATTACTCCCAGACGGGCCTGACACATGTTGATGCTGCATTACACCCAGACGGGCCTGACACATGTTGATGCTGCATTACTCCCAGACGGACCTAACATATGTTGGTGCTGCATTACTGTCAGACGGGCCTGACACATGTTGTTGCTGCATTACTCCCAGACGGGCCTGACACATGTTGATGCTGCATTACACCCAGACGGGCCTGACACATGTTGATGCTGCATTACTCCCAGACGGGCCTGACATATGTTGGTGCTGCATTACTCCCAGACGGGCCTGACACATGTTGATGCTGCATTACTACCAGACGGGCCTGACATATGTTGGTGCTGCATTACTCCCAGACGGGCCTGACATATGTTGGTGCTGCATTACTCCCAGACGGGCCTGACACATGTTGATGCTGCATTACTACCAGACGGGCCTGACATATGTTGGTGCTGCATTACTCCCAGACGGGCCTGACACATGTTGATGCTGCATTACTCCCAGACGGGCCTGACATATGTTGGTGCTGCATTACTCCCAGACGGGCCTGACATATGTTGGTGCTGCATTACTCCCAGACGGGCCTGACATATGTTGATGCTGCATTACTCCCAGACGGGCCTGACATATGTTGGTGCTGCATTACTCCCAGACGGGCCTGACACATGTTGATGCTGCATTACTCCCAGACGGGCCTGACACATGTTGGTGCTGCATTACTCCCAGACGGGCCTGACATATGTTGATGCTGCATTACTACCAGACGGGCCTGACACATGATGGTGCTGCATTACTACCAGACGGGCCTGACACATGATGGTGCTGCATTACTACCAGACGGGCCTGACACATGATGGTGCTGCATTACTCCCAGACGGGCCTGACACATGTTGATGCTGCATTACTACCAGACGGGCCTGACACATGATGGTGCTGCATTACTCCCAGACGGGCCTGACATACGTCGCATACAGTGCCATGAATAACTAGGTAATAAAGTTTCTGAAAACTAATCATTGATTTGCCAAACGCAAGTTTGCTGTGTAAGTTATTCGGCTGATGTGCTCCTTAGATAATATGATCGAAACTGTGCTCACCCCGAGGTCCTTGTCCTTGAGTAAGGTTTGCGGTCTGTATCCCCCGAGCCCGTACTTATTTGTCGTCCATAATTTTCATAAATTAGCATCTTCTGAGGTTAAATTCTAATAGCCATTTGTCAGATCAATCCTGCAGCTTGTCCACGTCCGCCTGTCTCTGTCTCTTACTATGTAAACACCCAGAGGTGTACATCTCTCATCGTACTGAATATACAACGAGAATATACCTTTATTGTTATTATTGTTGATAAATATTCTTGATGTTAGTTTACTGTGAGTTGCGATCTTAATTAGCTAAGTACATTCGATAAATTACAGATCTAAAAATCATTCTAAATGTTGAAGAGCAAACATCTCGTCAACCCAGGTACGAACCACCAGTTTTTACGTCACCCAAAAAGAAATGATTTGTCTAAACTTATCTGCAAAAAAAAAAAAATTTCTTCAGGTTAAAGCACCTGGAAAAAACTGGTTCTGGGTATATTGCTGGGGTTTCACCGTGGCCCTGGACGTCAGTGAACCCAACTTTCATAAGAACCAGTTTAACCTCCAGCAATAGTGTGCAGAGGTAAAAAGAAAGAAAGTCTTTGGGAATAGTGCTGTGTGTGTGTGTGTGTGTGTGTGTGTGTGTGTGCGTGTGTGTGTGTGTGTGTGTGTGTGTGTGTGTGTGTGTGTGTGTGTGTGTGTGTGTGTGTGTGTGTGTGTGTGTGTGTGTGTGTGTGTGTGTGTGTGTGTGTGTGTGTGTGTGTGTGTGTGTGTGTGTGTGTGTACTCACCTAGTTGTACTCACCTAGTTGAGGTTGCGGGGGTCGAGTCCTAGCTCCTGGCCCCGCCTCTTCACTGATCGCTACTAGGTCACTCTCCCTGAGCCGTGAGCTTTATCATACCTCTGCTTAAAGCTATGTATGGATCCTGCCTCCACTACATCGCTTCCCAAACTATTCCACTTCCTGACTACTCTGTGGCTGAAGAAATGCTTCCTAACATCCCTGTGATTCATCTGTGTCTTCAACTTCCAACTGTGTCCCCTTGTTACTGTGTCCCATCTCTGGAACATCCTGTTTTTGTCCACCTTATCAATTCCTCTCAGTATTTTGTATGTCATTATCATGTCCCCCCCTATCTCTCCTGTCCTCCAGTGTCGTCAGGTCGATTTCCCTTAACCTCTCCTCGTAGGACATACCCCTTAGCTCTTGGGCTAGTCTTGTTGCAAACCTTTGCACTTTCTCTAGTTTCTTTACGTGCTTGGCTAGGTGTGAGTTCCAAACTGTTGCCGCATACTCCAATATGGGCCTAACGTACACGGTGTACAGGGTCCTGAACGATTCCTTATTAAGATGTCGGAATGCTGTTCTGAGGTTTGCTAGGCGCCCATATGCTGCAGCAGTTATTTGGTTGATGTGCGCTTCAGGAGATGTGCCTGGTGTTATACTCACCCCAAGAACTTTTTCCTTGAGTGAGGTTTGTAGTCTCTGGCCCCTTAGACTGTACTCAGTCTGCGATCTTCTTTGCCCTTCCCCAATCTTCATGACTTTGCACTTGGTGTGGTTGAACTCCAGGTCTGCAGCCTGTCCAGATCCCTTTGTAGTTCTGCCTGATCTTCAATCGAATGAATTCTTCTCATCAACTTCACGTCATCTGCAAACAGGGACACTTCGGAGTCTATTCCTTCCGTCATGTCGTTCACAAATACCAGAAACAGCACTGGTCCTAGGACTGACCCCTGCGGGACCCCGCTGGTCACAGGCACCCACCCTGACACCTCGCCACGTACCATGACTCGCTGCTATCTTCCTGACAAGTATTCCCTGATCCATTGTAGTGCCTTCCCTGTTATTCCTGCTTGGTCCTTCAGTCTTGTGTGGAACTGTGTCAAGCGCCTTCTTGCAGTCCAAGAAAATGCAATCACCCACCCCTCTCTCTTTTGTCTTACTGCTGTCACCCTGTCATAGAACTCCAGTAGGTTTGTGACACAGGATTTCCCGTCCCTGAAACCATGTTGGCTGCTGTTCATGAGATCATTCCTTTCTAGGTGTTCCACCACCACTGTGTGTGTGTGTGTGTGTGTGTGTGTGTGTGTGTGTGTGTGTGTGTGTTTATGTGTGCGTGTAGAGGATGAGCCTCTAAAAACACTGCTGGTGGTAGGCTGTGGAAGTGGTAATAATGACTGGTAATAATAATTGGTGTGATGATTAGTGATGATGACCTGTGATGACGTCTGGTGATGTGACAAACAAGGTGTATAATAAGAAACTTTACAGTCCAGTACAGAGCCACAACACAATAGTGATCTGTTGCCTTAACTCACTCAAAGAGAGAATAATAGTTTCCATAGCTAAAAAAAATAAAGAGGAGTCGAACTGTGATGACTGTAGCTCCAAGATGACGGACCTGCTGAACAACGGGGGCAACTATGGATCTTTACGAAACAGTTATTGAATGAACTCATCAAAACTTTCCTTTTTAAATCCAGACTGATTTTGTAACGTACAACACATGACTAAAAGCTCATTTACCTCATCCCCAGTAACCCTAAATCAGCACGAATGTGTAGTCAACCCAAAACCCAGAAAACCAATGTTCTGCTAAGGCTCCTCATATCAGGCATTGCCAGTATTCTTGCCTAACATTTGTCAAAAGAGATGAGGACGATCAGGAATGCAAATTTAAAACAACCGTGTGACCTACTCAACTGTGCTAAACACATTACAAGAAATTGGTAAATCTGGATGTGACTCCTTTGTTTACCCACGACCCAGGCCAATGACCTTCATCTTAGGAAGGTCAACTATGGTCTCCATCCTTCTTCCCCTGCCAGTGACTGCTTTGATTTTACTAAACTCTGTGAATTTTAATTCTTTTTCTTGTGGTCTGGTCCTCAAGAAATAATAAAAATTGAAAACTGTTAAGAGGCTCGTGGTATTTTCCCATAAACATTTAATAAAGTGTCATAATTCACATAATTTGTGTTCTAATAATAATACAATATATATCTTCATTCATTACTTACGTTAATCACTATAATTTTAAAATAAAATATTAAGATTTTAAATAATTAATTTTCATTATTTTTTTTTCAATTTTAATGTTTTTTTTAGTGGGTGTAGTAATGTGTAAATGATAAATAACTGCCTCTAAATATTGTCCGATTTGTCTCATTTTGTGAATGTTTGATTATATTTTAACTTGTAGTATTGGACAGCCTCGTTGAGAAAGACATTTCCAACTTTAAATACTCTGGGCCGCCATAATACTCACCCGTACCAGTGAACATCAACATTCCTGCCATACTGACAGTGTTGATGATGCCTGTGTTCTTGCCACACATAGCCTCTACCACTTAATAAAATGGAGTGACACTAAACTTATCAAGGAAGAAGACTTGCAGAGACATAGCTGTCTAGAATGTTCAGTTATTAGTCTTAGCAATACAGTTGTACAACTCACCGGGGCGCTTCAGTATTTTCAGAGTTGATTTTAGTCTTTCAGAAGACATCCATCAGGTGACGTCGCTCATATATTGGAGCACTCAGTCTTCACTACATCTGACCTCTGTACTGCTATACAGATCGCTGCTCTGTTTTGACTCAGTACTGGACTAACAAAGTCTTTGGAGGGTGATATATTTCCATAATAAAGTTATTTAACGTTACCTGTGTGACTCTTTTATGCTTGACTAGTGATGATGACTGCTGATAATGATGACTGCTAATGATGATGACCGCTGCTGACGACTACTGATAATGATGACTGATGGTGATGACTGCTGACGATTAGTGCTGGTGGCTACTCCTAAATCCCCCAATCCTACCTAACATTCCCACCTCCCATCCCTTCCTCTCACCGCTATCACCAACCCCAACCTCCCACTCTTATATCTCACCACTACCACCCACCCCTACCCCCACACCATCCTCCATCTCCTACCCCACCACGTCTGCCCCCAACTCCTTCCTCCAACTCCTACCTGACACCCTACGTCCCACCCCTACCCCCGAGTCCAACTCCCCACCCCTACACTACACCCCTTCCTTCAACCATTTCTTCACCACAGTGACTCTTAAGAATTATCTCTAATACTGTTTACATACCTGGTCTCATCTTCACGCTGATGGTATCAGATGTGTTGACCTCGATAACAACTAGGTTGTTAACTCATGTTAACGTAGGCTCGGTGGTACAGCGCTTGGCCCAAAACACAAAGAACCCAAATTCGATTCCTTAATTGGGAGAGATGTTTGGTCGAGTTACCTAGCAATACCCTCACGCATCTAGAGGTCAGACAGGTATTGTAATAATGTTAGTAGAATTACAGACAACAGCTAAAAGGACACACGAGAAACTAATTCGACATCTAAAGATATAAAGAGTTTTAATCTAGGATAACTGGAGAGTGAAAAACCTTGATGTAATTTAACCGGTACTCTTGTTGTTCTGATTTACTGTGACTCACAACACCTGACTTGTCAGGTACAAAGACACATGTGCAACTGATGCGACATTATTATTATGGCAACGTTTCGCTCTCCAGGAGCTTTGTCAAGCTGTTACAGCTTGACAAAGCTTCTGGAGAGCGGATGAGATGTGTGACTGGATGGAAGAGATGAGTGACTGGATGGAAGAGATGAGTGACTGGCTGGAAGAGATGAGTGACTGGCTGGAAGAGATGTGTGACTGGATGGAAGAGATGAGTGACTGGCTGGAAGAGATGAGTGACTGGATGGAAGAGATGAGTGACTGGCTGGAAGAGATGAGTGACTGGATGGAAGAGATGAGTGACTGGCTGGAAGAGATGAGTGACTGGCTGGAAGAGATGAGTGACTGGATGGAAGAGATGAGTGACTGGCTGGAAGAGATGAGTGACTGGCTGGAAGAGATGAGTGACTGGCTGGAAGAGATGAGTGACTGGATGGAAGAGATGAGTGACTGGCTGGAAGAGATGAGTGACTGGATGGAAGAAATGAGTGACTGGCTGGAAGAGATGAGTGACTGGCTGGAAGAGATGAGTGACTGGATGGAAGAAATGAGTGACTGGCTGGAAGAGATGAGTGACTGGCTGGAAGAAATGAGTGACTGGCTGGAAGAGATGAGTGACTGGCTGGAAGAGATGAGTGACTGGATGGAAGAAATGAGTGACTGGTTGGAAGAGATGAGTGACTGGGTGGAATAGATGAGTGACTGGCTGGAAGAGATAAGTGACTGGATGGAAGAAATGAGTGACTGGTTGGAAGAGATAAGTGACTGGCTGGAAGAGATGAGTGACTGGCTGGAAGAGATGAGTGACTGGCTGGAAGAGATGAGTGACTGGCTGGAAGAGATGAGTGACTGGATGGAAGAAATGAGTGACTGGCTGGAAGAGATGAGTGACTGGATGGAAGAAATGAGTGACTGGTTGGAAGAGATGAGTGACTGGCTGGAAGAGATGAGTGACTGGGTGGAAGAGATGAGTGACTGGTTGGAAGACATGAGTGACAGGATGGAAAAGATGAGTGACAGGATAGAAAAGATGAGTGATTGGCTGAAAGAGATGAGTGATTGGCTGGAAGAAATGAGTGACTGGTTGGAAGAGATGAGTGACTGGCTGGAAGAGATGAGTGACTGGCTGGAAGAGATGAGTGACTGGATGGAAGAAATGAGTGACTGGCTGGAAGAGATGAGTGACTGGATGGAAGAAATGAGTGACTGGTTGGAAGAGATGAGTGGCTGGCTGGAAGAGATGAGTGACTGGCTGGAAGAGATGAGTGACTGGATGGAAGAAATGAGGAACTGGCTGGAAGAGATGAGTGACTGGCTGGAAGAGATAAGTGACTGGATGGAAGAAATGAGTGACTGGCTGGAAGAGATGAGTGACTGGATGGAAGAAATGAGTGACTGGTTGGAAGAGATGAGTGACTGGCTGGAAGAGATGAGTGACTGGGTGGAAGAGATGAGTGACTGGTTGGAAGACATGAGTGACAGGATGGAAAAGATGAGTGACAGGATAGAAAAGATGAGTGATTGGCTGGAAGAGATGAGTGACTGGTTGGAAGAGATGAGTGACTGGCTGGAAGAGATGAGTGACTGGCTGGAAGAGATGAGTGACTGGCTGGAAGAGACAGACTGAAACAACAGTCAATCAGGAAGTGTATTTGAATACAATAATTAACCCTTATTTGACCAGCGTATATTTTCAATCCCTAGAGTCTATCATACCTACTCATGAAACTGTGTACTGAGTCTTCCTACACTATGTGTCTCCCTAGGGCGTGTATATGTGTATTTAAATGCCTCCCTTTTTTTTCCAGTTCGGTGACGCTGGAATGTCTTAAGAAGGAAATGCTTTAGCATGGGATGAAAGTAGGTGTTGGGTGGCCATTATAAGTCAAGGTCAAAGATAGTGATGGAGAATGTTTGTAGCGAGAGAGAGAGAGAGAGAGAGAGAGAGAGAGAGAGAGAGAGAGAGAGAGAGAGAGAGAGAGAGAGAGAGAGAGAGAGAGAAAGAGAGAGAGAAAGATCACTTTATGGAGGTGTGTATAGAAGACGTTATTCAGACGGCATGAAACAAAATGCTTTCTAGTCCGTGTTGAACTGTATGACTCTATCTGCTGCTGTTGCTGTTGCTGCTGCTGCTGCTGCTGCTGCTGTTGCTGTTGCTGCTGCTGCTGCTGCTGCTGCTGCTGTTGCTGCTGCTGCTGCTGCTGCTGCTGTTGCTGCTGTTGCTGCTTCTGCTGCTGCTGCTGTTGCTGTTGTTGGTGTTGCTGCTGCT
>NC_091305.1:9902847-9915347 GCF_038502225.1 Cherax quadricarinatus
TCTTTTAGAACCAGCACAAAGTCTTTTAGAACCAGTACATAGTCTTTTAGAACCAGCACAAAGTCTTTTAGAACCAGTACATAGTCTTTTAGAACCAGCACAAAGTCTTTTAGAACCAGTACATAGTCTTTTAGAACCAGCACATAGTCTTTTAGAACCAGTACATAGTCTTTTAGAACCAGCACAAAGTCTTTTAGAACCAGCACATAGTCTTTTAGAACCAGCACATAGTCTTTTAGAACCAGTACATAGTCTTTTAGAACCAGCACATTCATAAAACCAACACATAGTCACCCTTGGCTAATTTTGGGTCACTGAATACGTAGACGCTACTTACAATTGCATATTGATTCTGTTTATAAAGATATGGAGTCAAGGCGGGTGCTGTTTTCTTTGACCCGGGACGGAAGACAGAAAACAGGGAAACTCTCTTGATACAAACCCACAATACGTATATTAAGAATAAAAAGGCCATACATACAGTTCCCTTTAATCGATCAGTTGTTATTATGATTATAGTCAAGTAAAGGAACACAAATGCAACTAATTGTGGCAACGTTTCGCTCTCCAGGAGATTTGTCAAGCCGGCCTGGAGAGAGAAACGTTGCCACAATAAAATGTCACATTAGTTTCGCTTGTGTCCTTTTACCTAACATATTGTCGGTAATTCTACCAACATTATTACAATGATCACAGTCGTCTTCATCATCCTCAACACCAGAGACCTGTCTAAGTTATGCTTAATCGAAATTCAGGAAAAAAAAAATATAATGGAATAAATAAAGTGACGATAATGTCGTTTTAATTTTCTTAATCTGGGAGACCGAAATAAACGTGACTCACCTCCGGTCAAGATGTTACTTTTATTAAGTCTTAAGTTAAAATAAACCTTAGGTGAACATGTTGAATCTGAACTTGAGTATTCATGTCTAGTAATATGTCCTGGGAATTTTTAAATGAATATTACCTGGAGTTTACCTGGAGAGAGTTCCGGGGGTCAACGCCCCCGCGGCCCGGTCTGTGACCAGGCCTCCTGGTGGATCAGAGCCTGATCAACCAGGCTGTTGCTGCTGGCTGCACGCAAACCAACGTACGAGCCACAGCCCGGCTGGTCAGGAACCGACTTTAGGTGCTTGTCCAGTGCCAGCTTGAAGACTGCCAGGGGTCTGTTGGTAATCCCCCTTATGTATGCTGGGAGGCAGTTGAACAGTCTCGAGCCCCTGACACTTATTGTATGGTCTCTTAACGTGCTAGTGACACCCCTGCTTTTCATTGGGGGGATGTTGCATCGTCTGCCAAGTCTTTTGCTTTCGTAGTGAGTGATTTTCGTGTGCAAGTTCGGTACTAGTCCCTCTAGGATTTTCCAGGTGTATATAATCATGTATCTCTCCCGCCTGCGTTCCAGGGAATACAGGTTCAGGAACCTCAAGCGCTCCCAATAATTGAGGTGTTTTATCTCCGTTATGCGCGCCGTGAAGGTTTTCTGTACATTTTCTAGGTCAGCAATTTCACCTGCCTTGAAAGGTGCTGTTAGTGTGCAGCAATATTCCAGCCTAGATAGAACAAGTGACCTGAAGAGTGTCATCATGGGCTTGGCCTCCCTAGTTTTGAAGGTTCTCATTATCCATCCTGTCATTTTTCTAGCAGATGCGATTGATACAATGTTATGGTCCTTGAAGGTGAGATCCTCCGACATGATCACTCCCAGGTCTTTGACGTTGGTGTTTCGCTCTATTTTGTGGCCAGAATTTGTTTTGTACTCTGATGAAGATTTAATTTCCTCGTGTTTACCATATCTGAGTAATTGAAATTTCTCATCGTTGAACTTCATATTGTTTTCTGCAGCCCACTGAAAGATTTGGTTGATGTCCGCCTGGAGCCTTGCAGCGTCTGCAATGGAAGACACTGTCATGCAGATTCGGGTGTCATCTGCAAAGGAAGACATTTACAATAAAGGATGACATAAAGTTACGATCTGAACTTCCATTACTGCTATAAAAAAAAGTTAATTATTCAAGGTAACTATGACAAATACAGAATTAATATTTAGTGTCACAGATTAGGTAGCAGAATTTTATGTTTGTATAGAAAACATTTAAGTGTTATAATATAAAGGAATAACTTCCTGACGGAGATTAGATGCTGGCTAGTGTCGAGAAGTGCGTCAGGCAGTGGGTAGAATGAATAAGTAAAGCAAAGGATACAGAGAGGATTAAGACCGAGGTGGGGATATACGTACAACGGAAGATGCAAGATAACCAAAGCAATGGTAAGGAATGGGTAGCTAGAGTAGAAGTACTATTAGCATATTAAAAAAAAACTGAAAGATGAAAAGGGTATAGTTTGAAGGGACTGTTGCGTTTATTTAGTGTGTAAATGAGAGAGGTGACAGTACCTAAAGAGCGGAAGAAAGCAAGCATGTTCCTTTGTATAATGGGAAAGGGAACAAGAGAGAGAGAGAGAGAAAAAAAAAAGAGAAAGTGTGTGTTTGTGTGTGTGTGTAAAATTATAGGGAAATCAGCCAGTTGAGTATATTGGTTAAATATTATGGCATAATAATTACTGGAAGTTAGATTAGAGCAAAAAAAGTTCGACTGCAGAGGTACGAGGATGATATAGGAAAGATAGTGGATGTGTAGAGCACGAGATTAAACTGAAGTATATAACTGAACAATATTTAGATAAAGATAAAAAAAAAACTGGTATTTTCCTGAGTCTTATTTATGATTTTACAATAATGCATATGATGGGGTAGACCGGTATGCAATATGGAAGCTGTTGCAAATATACGAAAGAGGTAGTAACGAGGAGAATGAGGCTCATGTTAGGGTATGTAGAAGAGAAGGAAGCTATTTTCTAGTAAAAATAAGCTTAATATTTTTTGTAGATGGGGTTGTACTTAGTGGAAATAAAACGTATTATTTTATCAGTTATCATTCAGTGAAGGTCACCTGACACTAGGTTGTAGTTGTCACAGTTGTCCTTCACCGATGACAGTTCTGCTGGGAGAGTATGAAGACAAGTTGACACGGTTGGTGGACGAGGTTGGGAGGGTAAATAAAAGAAGAAAATTAAGAAAAGAGTAACAAAAAGTTTAGTAATGAAAATTTGTATATCAGATTAGAAGGAGGGAGTATGGAGGCAGAGATGTTTGAGAGTTTACGTGTCGGTATATGAGTCTGTGAAAGACGAGGTGAACCATAGAATAGATGGACTGAAAAAGTAAGACTGAGTGTTGAGAAATTTAATCTCTTGAGGCAAAAGGAGACATATATCAGAGTCCATTTCAGTGGTATAAAACGTTATTATATGGATGTGAGGCATGGACTTTAGTGCAGTGAGGAGGAAGGTGAAGGGCAATGAAGATGTCATATTTGCGAGCAGTATGACGCTGGGAGGATTTTGACAACATTTTGGAGAATACAATTATAAGATGGTGTGGATTTACGATAGGTATCATCCAGAAGGCAAAAGAAAGATTTTTTAGGTAATTTAGGCATTTACAGAAGACGAAGCAAATACAATGACGAAGAGGGTGTATAAATCTGGATTGGAAAGAAACAGGGTACGTACAGTCCCAGAAACGGCAGGTAAAAGGCGAAGGAGTTTTAAAATTCTAGGAGCTTGAGCATAAAGTACGCTCTTGAGTGACCGTGTTAGATCGGAGTGAACGGAGGCAGGTGGTTTTCATGACTGTTAGAGTGCGAGAAAGTTAACATTGATGAAGAGATTCAGAGAGACCGGTTGGATGGACCTCACCTCTCTGCAGAAAAGGTGAGATAGTGCAGTTCAGATGTCATGTGACTTGTGATGAAAGAAAGAAAGATTTCGTTCGGATTTTTAACCCCGGAGGGTTAGCCACCCAGGATAACCCAAGAAAGTCAGTGCGTCATCGTGGACTGTCTAACTTATTTCCATTGGGGTCCTTAATCTTGTCCCCCAGGATGCGACCCACACCAGTCGACTAACACCCAGGTACCTATTTGCTGCTAGGTGAACAGGACAATAGGTGTAAGGAAACGTGTCGGAATTTCCACCCGCCGGGAATCGAACCCGGGCCCTCCGTGTGTGAAGCGGGAGCTTTAGCCACCAGGCCACCGGGCCACGCACTTCTGGCAAGACAACTATTGAATGAATGATGATAAATATTTCCTTTTAGGGCGTCACGCTACCTTCGTGGGAAATGTCTGATGAGACAATAAAGAAAGTAGGACTTGTGTATCATTCTCACCAGTGTGAG
The DNA here is from genome assembly GCF_038502225.1 of Cherax quadricarinatus. Classification (NCBI taxonomy): domain Eukaryota; kingdom Metazoa; phylum Arthropoda; class Malacostraca; order Decapoda; family Parastacidae; genus Cherax; species Cherax quadricarinatus. Next base: position 9,907,088 of record NC_091305.1, read on the forward strand.
AAACGTGTGTGAAGTAGTTACACCTGGCCCGGTACACTTGGCCCAGTACACGTGGCCTGGTACACTTGGCCTGGTACACCTAGTCTGGTACTCTTAGTCTGGTACACCTTGCATGGTACACCTGGCCTGGTACACCTGGCCTGGCACACCTGGCGCGGTACACCTGGCCCTGTACATCTGGCCTGGTACACCTAGCCTAGTACACCTGTCCCGTTACACCAAGCCTGGTACATCTAGTCTGGTACACTTAGTCTGGTACACCTTGCCTGGTATGCGTGGCCTGGTACACTTAGCCTGGTACACCTAGCATGATACACCTGGCCTGATACGCCTAGTCTGGTACACTTAGTCTGGTACACCTGGCCTGGTACACCTAGCCTGGTACACCTGGCCTGGTACACCTAGCCTGGTACACCTGGCCTGGTACACCTAGCCTGGTACACCTAGCCCGGTACACCTGGCCTGGTACACCTAGCCTGGTACACCTGGCGTGGTACACCTGGCCTGGTACACCTGGCCTGGCACACCTGGCGCGGTACACCTGGCCCGGTACATCTGGCCTGGTACACCTAGCCTGATACACCTGGCCTGGTACACATAGTCTGGTACACTTTGTATGGTACATCTGGCTTGGTACACTTAGTCTGGTACACTAGTCTGGTACACCTAGCCTGGTACACCTGGCCTGGTACACCTAGTCTAGTACACTTATTTTGGTACACCTGGCCTGGTACACCTAGTCTGGTACACTTAGTCTGGTACACTTAGTCTGGTACACTTGGCCTGGTACACCTGGCCTGGTGCACCTAGCCTGGTACACCTGGCCTGGTACACCTTGCCTAGTACACCTAGTCTGGTACACTTAATCTGGTACACCTGGCCTGGTACACCTAGCCTGGTACACCTAGCCTGGTACACCTGGCCTGGTACACCTAGCCTGGTATACCTGGCCTGGTACACCTAGCCTGGCACACCTGGTCTGGCACACCTGGCCTGGTATACCTGGCCTGGTACACCTAGCCTGGCACATCTGGCCTGGTACATCTGGCCTGATACACCTAGCCTGGCACATCTGGCCTGGTACACCTGGCCTGGTACACCTGGCCTGGCACACCTAGCCTGGCATACCTGGCCTGGTACAACTGGCCTGGTACACCTGGCCTGGCACACCTAGCCTGGCACACCTGGTCTGGCACACCTGGCCTGGTATACCTGGCCTGGCACACCTAGCCTGGTACATCTGGCCTGGTACACCACCGCAGCTCTGCGAGTACACAGGGTGGCTCCTGTTGCATGGAGGATCGGACTCCCGTCGAGTCGTTTATGGTACGGTATTGATGGCAGAAATTACCATAACGTTAGGAACGTCACTTAATCAGTGACGATACGGACCTCACGTGCTACTGTAGCTACGCGAGCGTCACTTGACGAATGTTGACGTCACTGACCTTAAAACATGTAGCGTCTGTTGGAATGTTGACTGGCTACTCTTCATGGGCTCTCAGGTGACCTTCACCTACCACCAGTCTCAGGTGACCTTCACTACCACCAGTCTCAGGTGACCTTCACTACCACCAGTCTCAGGTGACCTTCACTACCACCAGTCTCAGGTGACCTTCACTACCACCAGTCTCAGGTGACCTTCACCTACCACCAGTCTCAGGTGACCTTCACTACCACCAGTCTCAGGTGACCTTCACTACCACCAGTTTCAGGTGACCTTCACTACCACCAGTCTCATGTGACCTTCACTACCACCAGTCTCAGGTGACCTTCACCTACCACCAGTCTCAGGTGACCTTCACCTACCACCAGTCTCAGGTGACCTTCACTACCACCAGTCTCAGGTGACCTTCACTACCACCAGTCTCAGGTGACCTTCACTACCACCAGTCTCAGGTGACCTTCACTACCACCAGTTTCAGGTGACCTTCACTACCACCAGTCTCAGGTGACCTTCACTACCACCAGTCTCAGGTGACCTTCACTACCACCAGTCTCAGGTGACCTCTACTTACCACCAGTCTCAGGTGACCTTCACTACCACCAGTCTCATGTGACCTTCACTACCACCAGTCTCAGGTGACCTTCACTACCACCAGTCTCATGTGACCTTCACTACCACCAGTCTCAGGTGATCTTCACTACCACCAGTCTCAGGTAACCTTCACTACCACCAGTCTCAGGTGACCTTCACTACCACCAGTCTCAGGTGACCTTCACTACCACCAGTCTCAGGTAACCTTCACTACCACCAGTCTCAGGTGACCTTCACTACCACCAGTCTCATGTGACCTTCACTACCACCAGTCTCAGGTGACCTTCACCTACCACCAGTCTCAGGTGACCTTCACTACCACCAGTCTCATGTGACCTTCACTACCACCAATCTCAGGTGACCTTCACTACCTGAAGTCTCATGTGACCTTCACTACCACCAATCTCAGGTGACCTTCACTACCACCAGTTTCAGGTGACCTTCACCTACCACCAGCCTCAGGTGACCTTCACCTACCGCCAGCCTCAGGTAACCTTCACCTACCACCAGCCTCAGGTGACCTTCACCTACCACCAGCTTCATGTGACCTTCACCTCCCACGAGCTTCAGGTAACCTTCACCTTCCAACAGCCTCAGGTGACCTTCACCTTCCACCAGCCTCAGGCGACCTTCACCTACCACCAGCCTCAGGTGACCTTTACCTACCACCCGCCCTAGGTGACCTTCACCTACCACCCGCCCTAGGTGACCTTCACCTACCACCAGCCTCAGGTGACCTTCACCTACCACCAGCCTCAGGTGACCCTCACCTACCACCTTTACAAGACACACCTAGCAACGTTTCGCCACTGCATGACGAAGCATTTCTCTAGTAAATATCCTAATTACCTCACCTCGCCTTCGTCTTTTTTACATACAAGTCAGTGGTAACGACCACCTCTCACCTAGTTACCACCTAATTGCCTTAGTAGTGAGGAAAACTCTAAACCTGTAAGGCTCATACAGCTCCTGGACAATGGGATGTAATCAAGTTTGGTCCAAGGTGGGGAGAAGTACCTTGATTTCCTTGACAAGAGTCCTTAACCAGGATCAAGACCCCTCCTCCCTTACCCCTAGAAAGGGGCAGGGGGGTGAGGGGAAAGTATAGGGTCGAGGAGGAGGGGCGAGGATCATGTCTAGGTCATGTCAACAAGTCATTGATTCTCTCTCTCTCTCTCTCTCTCTCTCTCTCTCTCTTCCTTTCTTCGGTCTGAGACAATTTCTCAGTGTAAATACACTGAGAGATGTACATCTCTCGATATAGAAAAAAATATATATATCAAAGAAAATTATTTTACTGTACTATTCATCTTAGAGATAATTTATTACTTTGGCTAATTATATATTTAATAAAATAAAAGTTGTATTTCACAGGAGAAAATCTGACACTAGGTAAGCAGAGTGAGACTCGCGCGTCCCACTCATGTTCCTGAGGACCACTACTGCTCACTCCCACCCGTAGTCAGGGGTCCCCAACCTGTGGCCCTTCTAGGAAATGGATTCAGCCCTTACATGAAATTATGAATTCACTTTTATGTAGGTTCCACGCTGCACAGTGTCAACAGACCCGTGCGGTCCTCATCACACATTTGACCATCAAATGTGGCAGACTTGTGTAGGAAGGTTGAGGAGCACTGTGTGGGCCTAGATGATACAACCAATCACTGTTTAAGGCTCGTTGAACAGTCGTCCGTTTGGCTGTCTTAGTAACAGTGGAATACCTGTTATTAAAAGCATGGACTGCCTTATATTGTTTTACAAGTCCTTCCCTTATATTGTTTTACAAGTCCTTCCCTTATATTGTTTTACAAGTCCTTCCCTTATATTGTTTTACAAGTCCTTCCCTTATATTGTTTTACAAGTCCTTCCCTTATATTGTTTTACAAGTCCTTCCCTTATATTGTTTTACAAGTCCTTCCCTTATATTGTTTTACAAGTCCTTCCCTTATATTGTTTTACAAGTCCTTCCCTTATATTGTTTTACAAGTCCTTCCCTTATATTGTTTTACAAGTCCTTCCCATATATTGTTTTACAAGTCCTTCCCTTATATTGTTTTACAAGTCCTTCCCTTATATTGTTTTACAAGTCCTTCCCTTATATTGTTTTACAAGTCCTTCCCTTATATTGTTTTACAAGTCCTTCCCTTATATTGTTTTACAAGTCCTTCCCTTATATTGTTTTACAAGTCCTTCCCTTATATTGTTTTACAAGTCCTTCTCTTATATTGTTTTACAAGTCCTTCCCTTATCCCAGCAGAACGACGAAGCCCATTTTCTTTCTGACACTGGATACGATCTTGTTGCAAAATAAATATTGTGAGGAGAAGTCAGGAGACGAAGATCACATGCCAAGATAACAGCAGCCTCAAATACCTATCAGTAGCACGAGGGCCATGAGGGCTGTACACCATCAAGCAAGAATGAACAGAGAGAGACACAGAGAGAGACACAGAGAGAGTAGTGGTGTTTTGTTTATCAGGAGAACTGGGAAAGTTCCATACGGTCATGTACTAAGTTTAAAAGCCTTTCAACTGCACGAGGGTCATTAACGCTCCTTTAATCTCCAAATTAGGGATGAAGTAAACTCTCAGTGTATACACGTGGAGACACGTCTAGCTGCGTATACACTAAGACATACACCTCCAGATGTGTATATACTGAGATACCTCTAGCTGTATATGCACAGCTCTCACACACAGGTCACTCTCTCTATCACTTTCACACACAGGTCACTCTCTCCATCACTCTCACACACACAGTTCACTCTCTCCATCACTCTCACACATACAGGTCACTCTCTCCATCACTCTCACACAGGTCATTCTCCATCACTCACACATATAGGTCATTCTCTCCATCACTTTCGCACACAGGTCACTCTCTCCATCACTCTCACACACACAGGTCACTCTCTCCATCACTCTCACACACAGGTCACTCTCCATCACTCTCACACACAGGCCACTCTTTCCGTCACTCTCACACACACAAGTCACTCTCTCCATCACTCACACACACAGGTCACTTTCTCCATCACTCTCACACACACAGGTCACTTTCTCCATCACTCTCACACACACAGGTCACTTTCTCCATCACTCTCACACACACAGGTCACTTTCTCCATCACTCACTGACCCTCCTTCACCTCTCCTCCTACTCTAAACACCCTCTCCTCCTTCTCCACCTCACACCACCTCCCCCTGCTCCACCTCACGCTCCCTCCTCCTGTTCCACCTCACGCCCCCTCCTCCTGCTCCACCTCACGCCCCCTCCTCCTGCTCCACCTCATACTCCCTCCTCCTGCTCCACCTCACCTCTCCTCCTGCTCCACCTCATGCCCCCTCTTCTTGTTCCACCTCACGCCCCCTCCCCCTCCTCCACCTCACACTCCCTCCTGCTCCACCTCACCTCTCCTGCTCCACCTCACGCCCCCTCCTCCTGCTCCACCTCACGCCCCCTTTTCCTGCTCCACCTCACGCCACCTCCATCTGCTCCACCTCACGCTCCCTCCTCCTGCTCCACCTCACACTCCCTCATGCTCCACCTCACCTCTCCTCCTGCTCCACATCACCTCTCCTTCTCCACCTCATCTCTCCTCCTGCTCCACCTCACGCCACCTCCCTCTGCTCCACCTCACGCCACCTCCCTCTGCTCCACCTCATCACCTCCTGCTCCACCTCACGCCCCCTCCTCCTTCTCCACCTCACGCCACCTCCTCCTGCTCCACCTCACACTCCCTCCTCCTGTTCCGCGTCACCTCTCCTCCTGCTCCACCTCGCGCCCCCTCCTCCCGTTCCACCTCATGCTCCCCTCCTCTTGCTCCGCCTCATGCCCCCTCCTCCTTCTCCACCTCACGCCCCCTCCTCCTGCTCCACCTCACCTCTCCTCCTGCTCCACCTCACCCCCCCTCCCCCTGCTCCACCTCACGGTCCGTCCTCCTGCTCCACCTCACGCCCCCTCCTCCTGCTCCGCCTCACCCCTCCTCCTGCTCCGCCTCACTTCTCCCCCACACTCCCACTTTCTCCCTGCTTCCCAAGTACCAGCCTCCCTCCAGCACACTAAACACTCACTGATCCAGGTCAGGAGGAGGAGAAGCAGCAGGAGGAGGACGTTGATGACGACGAGGAATACGAGGAGGAGGAGGAGGAGGGGAGGAGGGGAGGAGGGGAGGAGGGGAGGAGGGGAGGAGGGGAGGAGGGGAGTATTAGGAGGAGGATGGGGGATTAGAGTTAAGAGGAGGAGGACGAAGGTAAGGAAGAGGGGGGGGTGTTAAATTAAGGCTAGTCATGCCATAGAGCAATTAACAGTGATACTCTCTCTCTCTCTCTCTCTCTCTCTCTCTCTCTCTCCAGACTTTCTCTATCGACTTGGAAAGCTGCAAGGCGCAGTGGCGTATATGTGTACACATGACTGCACATATGTGTACATGTGTTTGTATATGCACACAAGCATGCAAGTTAAGATAATCTAATTTCCCAAGTAGGTTAACAGTATATTGTAAATTTTTCAAAGGAAAACTCGTAGTTGTTCACAAGATTACGAACCTTGACTCGAACCCACGCAGGGGAGTCTGGCAGGGTTACCCAAGTGACGCTCTACACCACTCGGCAACAGATGCCTCAAAAGCTGGGCAGCCTTGTGTACAAGCCATGTTTCTTCCCAACCCGGGCACATCAGTGAGCCTCAAGCATGGCTTCAAGCTCTTTCATTCTCCTGTGTTAAACTTTAATAATTTAACGTTAAACTTTAATAATTTAATGTTAAACTTTATTGGTTTAATGTTAAACTTTAATAATTTAACGTTAAACTTTAATAACTTAATGTTAAACTTTAATAATTTAACGTTAAACTTTAATAATTTAATGTTAAACTTTAATGATATAATGTTATGTGTAGGAGACTTAAAACAACAAAGATAAAGGTCAAAATGTAATACTACGAGGCTGATGAATGACCTTTAAAGACTATGAACTACACGTCGTCTGATCATCACCAGTCAATCAAACTTGAATCTCTGAAACAGTTGAAAAAATACAATAAACTCTCAGCGTATATAAACAAAGAAACAAATTTATTAAGAAATTTTTTTTTACCTTTTATGTATTTATTAAGAAATTAAATCAAATGGCAAATTATTGCACATTCTGACCCTTGTTTAGGTATGGAGTTTTTATAAAGGTTTAGGAGACCTTGAGGAATATTGAAGAGTTATTAACTTCAAATGTGAGGCTTATGTGTTGTTGTTAGTGTTGTAGGTAGTGTCTGGAGTTATAGCACTGTAGTGTTCTTAACATGTAACAAAATAATAGTCCGTACAGCACTTATATTTACTAGGTGTAAGAGGTTCCGAATTACTTAGTCAATAAATTCCCGCTTTCCACACACACACATACTAGTAAATACTACTACTACTACTACATACACACACACACACACACACACACACACACACACACACACACACACACACACACACACACACACACACTACACACACACACATACACACACACACGCACACTACACACACACACACACACACACATGTCATGTGGGTTTTCGATACGTGGATGGGTAAAAATACTCACGTAGGCTGGTAGTACGTATAATATATAACGGGAAGTATGGGAAGCGCCAACAGCCGACCTGTCTCTCTCTGCTGCCTAACTACGACTGACCCATAGTGCCTACGGGTGAAGGTGTTTGAAATCCTGCTATGGTCAGCAGCAATGTGAATACAGTCAATGATTCACACAGATGGTTAGTAGTGAGTCATCTACTGGTACACTGGTTACTGGTAACTGGTTACTAGGAACTGGTACTACTACTGAGAGCTCGGCGACGCTAACGTATGTCGTCCCGACATACAACTAATACAAACTAGAGACGGCAGGTGTACGGCTTGGGCTGATTCTATACAATGTCAAAGTACACAACAATTGAACATTATAACATACATAAGTAGAATATTGGAATGGAAGCTTACATAACTGAAACTGTAATGAAACTGTAACGCAATACAAGGTATGATATAGCACAACTCATCGAATGAAACTCAACATTGGGATTACACAATAGAAGTGATAAAAAAAAATTGATCGATCGATCTGTATTCATGTGATCTACGGATTCTGAGGAAGGAATATATACAAAGAAAGAAGTGTTTAACAGAAAGGCAGATTCGGTGCACTCAAATCTAGACTGTTAACTCTCAGAATT
>NC_091305.1:9922847-10005347 GCF_038502225.1 Cherax quadricarinatus
AGTGGTGTTGGTGATGGTGTTGGTGATGGTGTTGGTGATGGTGTTGGTGATGGTGTTGGTGGTGGTGTTGGTGGTGGTGTTGGTGGTGGTGTTGCTGGTAGCGATGATGGTGGTGGTGAGGGTGGTGGTGAAGGTGGTGGTGAGGGCGGTGGTGGTGAGGGTGGTGGTGGCGAGGATGGTGGTGGTGAGGGTGGTGGTGATGGTGGTGGTGGTGGTGGTGATGATGGTGGTGGTGAGGATGGTGGTGATGGTGGTGGTGAGGGTGGTGGTGATGGTGGTGGGGATGATGGTAGTGGTGAGGGTGTTGGCGGTGATGAAGGTATTGTTGGTGAGGGGGTGGTAGTGAGGATAGTGGTGATGGTGGTGGTGGTGATGATGGTGGTAGTGAGGGTGGTGGTGGTGGTGTTGGTGATGATGGTGATGGTGTGGGTGGTGGTTAGGGTGGTGGTGGTGGTGGTGAGGGGTGGTGGTGGTGAGTTCGGCGGTGATGATGGTGGTAATGACGATGGTGGTGGTGGTGATGGTGATGATGGTGGTGGTGGTGATGGTGATGATGGTGGTGGTGGTGATGATGGTGATGGTGAGGGTGGTGATTGTAGTGGTGAGGGTTGTGGAAAATTTTGGATTTCCCTAAATTCAACATGGGTCAATTTGAATAATACAATATTTGTGTAATAAAATGTAATACTGATTTGACCCTTTCGACAAATTTCGAGTGAGGAGGGAGGGGGGGAGGGGGGAGGGGGGAGGGGGGTAGGGGGGGAGGTAGAAGAGCTGCTGAGTAACGCCAGGGAGAGACGCCATATTGAATTTAATGTGTGAGTACTGGGCTTGATTGTGCAATGCAATCCTGCGTTTTCCGAGGCCAGTTTGGAGTGTTTCGGCCTAAATTTGTAATTGGGAACCTGTGTCAACGTCCCCTGCTGAAGAATTGGGACGGGAAATTTGCAGGACCTCAAGAATTTTGTGTGGATGGTGATAAATGAGGGATGCAACATCACTCACAGGGAAGTGCACCATTTGTCCTTGCATTTAGATCACTAGCTGGCCAGTGTAGGGTCTAGGCGTAAGGCAGGTGTTGTGGTGTGATCCAGCTACAGTAATTAAATAGTAAGGATTAATATGAATATTTTGTGTACCCAGCAAGTAAACCAAAATAACATACAGTCCATATAACTTTAATTACCAGAGTAGCTGTTTTTTTTTTTTTACGCAATTATTGTATTATTCAAATTGACCCATCATGAATTTAGGAAAATCCAAAATTTTCCACAACCTTCACCACTATTATAATTATTGTGAGACTGAAGATGTGGGCAGTCGAAGGAGCTGCAGTTCAGTGACCTACTGTGACTAAGTTCCACTTACCTCACCCAAATTACTTGCAGGTAATAATTCAGGTGATGCCCTGTAAGCCTCCTGCAGGTGATTTGCTCACATAATAATAATAATAATAATAATAATAATAATAATAATAATAATAATAATAATAAATAATAATAATAATAATAATAATAATATTTACAAGGGTGGTGGTGGTGGTGAGGGTGGTAGTGGTGGTGATGATGGTGGAGGTGGTGATGGTGGTGGTGGTGATGGTGGTGGTGAGGGGGTGGTAGTGGTGAGGGAGGTGCTGGCGGTGATGATAGTGGTTACTGTGGTGGTGAGGGTGGTGGTGGTGAGGGTGGTGGTGGTGAGGGTGGTGGTGATGATGAAGGTGATGACGAAGAGAATGATGTTTTAGAATTTAAAGATGATGAAGATAACAACAGTAAGAGATAATAATAACAAGGACGTGAAGATCAATAAAGCGTCTCTCCAGCAACACCTCTCACTAACATAAAAAAAATTAATGTTTGGAGGGATATGTTGTGTATCTTTATACGTATATGCTTCTAAACTGTTGTGTTCTGAGCACCTCTGCAAAAACAGTGATTATGTGTGAATGAGGTAAAAGTGTTGAATGATGATGAAAGTATTTTCTTTTCGGGGATTTTCTTTCTTTTTGGGTCACCCTGCCTCGGTGGGAGACGGCCAACTTGTTGAAAAAAAAAATTCTGGCTCGGCCTTCACCTTGCCTTCTAGGGCACTGACCCCCCCTCCCCCACTCCCTTCCCTTCCTCTCCCCATGGTCTAATACAGGATGCTGAATCATCACATTCAAGTATCCTTCCTCCCGATAAACTACTATTGACCTCCACCGCTGCCTGACAAAGCCGCGCGCTCTTCATGTAACAAAATATAGTACAGTAGTAGTGTGCATGCTGCCTTGTTTTAATGGAGTTATGTGGTGGGAGAATGTAGTAAATAGTGTAATAACAGAGAAAATCCCAGAAGGGAGCTTGGATGAACAGTCTCACTCGAGTGAACTACCAAGAATACAAATAAATCACTTTAGGTCAGCAGACAGTGAAATCGACCAGATTGTAAAATGATCTTGAATTTGAATTCATTTCTAACAACAGGAACAGGAACATAAACTAGGATCAAATACATCTAGACCTTACTGAAATATGCTGGAAAGACTATTTAATTATATAGGACCTGACCCAGTAGGCTAGCTTGAGAGGATGAGTTCATTGGCACTAGAGGTCTAGTCGAGACACACTAATACGAAGGAGGTGTAGGCTGGTAAGGGACAGGCGCGCCCTCTATAAGTGAGACGACGAATTACAGAAATTCTCAAAGGCTGTAGACTTACTGAACAATGAAAAGACACGATGGTTAAAGTAATGAGGAACGTTGAGATGGAGGGACCAAAAAGTCATAAGTGAAATTTAAAGAACCCAAAGTACTTTTTCTTATCCAGTACAGGGCCTTTAAAAGAGATGGAACATACACTGATGACAAAGAAATAACTAAAATACTAAAGTCACAATACGACTCAGTGTTCAGTAAGTCACCAATAAACCGAAGATTGACAACACAAATGAGTTTATCGTGAACAAGATGCAAAATGCTACAGATATCTCTGAAATTTCTGATGTGACTCCCAACCCCCCTTGACTTCTAGGAAAGAATCGACTGCCCGCTGTAACGCCTTTTACTGCGTTCCGTAAATAACTATCCTAGCTCCTAGAGGTCACAACCTGCCTAGTCTAGGGGCATTTAAAATATTAAAATGTAAGAATACCAACCTAGGGCCAGTTTGGTCCTTTACAAAAGCATTAAGTAAATGGTCAATATCTATATTAACCACCAGGAAGGGCATAAAAATTAACATATATATATATATATATATATATATATATATATATATATATATATATATATATATATATATATATATATATATATATATATATATATATATAATTTTTATTATCACACTGGCCGATTCCCACCAAGGCTGGGTAGCCCGAAAAAGAAAAACTTTCACCATCATTCACTCCATCACTGTCTTGCCAGAAGGGTGCTTTACACTACAGTTTTTAAACTGCAACATTAACACCCCTCCTTCAGAGTGCAGGCACTGTACTTCCCATCTCCAGGACTCAAGTCCGGCCTGCAGGTTTCCCTGAACCCCTTCATAAATGTTACTTTGCTCACACTCCAACAGCACGTCAAGTATTAAAAACCATTTGTCTCCATTCACTCCTATCAAACACGCTCACGCATGCCTGCTGGAAGTCCAAGCCCCTCGCACACAAAACCTCCTTTACCCCCTCTCTCCAACCTTTCCTAGGCCGACCCCTACCCCGCCTTCCTTCCACTACAGACTGATACACTCTTGAAGTCATTCTGTTTCGCTCCATTCTCTCCACATGTCCGAACCACCTCAACAACAGCAGGTGAAATTGCCGACCTAGAAAATGTACAGAGAACTTTCACGGCGCGCATAACGGAGATAAAACACCTCAATTACTGGGAGCGCTTGAGGTTTCTAAACCTGTATTCCCTGGAACGCAGGAGGGAGAGATACATGATTATATACACCTGGAAAATCCTAGAGGGACTAGTACCGAACTTGCACACGAAAATCACTCACTACGAAAGCAAAAGACTTGGCAGACGATGCACCATCCCCCCAATGAAAAGCAGGGGTGTCACTAGCACGTTAAGAGACCATACAATAAGTGTCAGGGGCCCGAGACTGTTCAACTGCCTCCCAGCACACATAAGGGGGATTACCAACAGACCCCTGGCAGTCTTCAAGCTGGCACTGGACAAGCACCTAAAGTCAGTTCCTGATCAGCCGGGCTGTGGCTCGTACGTTGGTTTGCGTGCAGCCAGCAGCAACAGCCTGGTTGATCAGGCGCTGATCCACCAGGAGGCCTGGTCACAGACCGGGCCGCGGGGGCGTTGACCCCCGAAACTCTCTCCAGGTCTCTCTCCAGGTAAACAACCCTTCCTCAGCCCTCTGGACAACAGTTTTGGTAATCCCGCACCTCCTCCTAACTTCCAAACTACGAATTCTCTGCATTATATTCACACCACACATTGCCCACAGACATGACATCTCCACTGCCTCCAGCCTTCTCCTCGCTGCAACATTCATCACCCATGCTTCACACCCATATAAGAGCGTTGGTAAAACTATACTCTCATACATTCCCCTCTTTGCCTCCAAGGACAAAGTTCTTTGTCTCCACAAACTCCTAAGTGCACCACTCACCCTTTTCCCCTCATCAATTCTATGATTCACCTCATCTTTCATAGACCCATCCGCTGACACGTCCACTCCCAAATATCTGAATACATTCACCTCCTCCATACTCTCTCCCTCCAATCTGATATTCAATCTTTCATCACCTAATCTTTTTGTTATCCTCAGAACCTTACTCTTTATTGTATTCACCTTTAATTTTCTTCTTTTGCACACCCTACCAAATTCATCCACCAATCTCTGCAACTTCTCTTCAGAATCTCTCTCATATATATATATATATATATATATATATATATATATATATATATATATATATATATATATATATATATATATATATATAATATTACTCACTAGCACACTGCTACTAGTAGTTTAAATGTATACAAACAGTGGGGCTATGACACCCCTCGTTCTGCCGGCCTCTTAGTCTGCAGGCAAAACACTCCACGAGTACTCTTCACTACACAGGCGGCAGGCCCCTGCACTCTAGGGCCGTACAGGTGAACATGAGAGCACCAAAACTAAGAAAATAAGCTATGGCCTAAACTTACCCAAAAATCACCATCCCTACTCACACAAACACGCAGCTCCAGCCGCTGCGTTTCCAGTACTGACTCAAATACACCTCTCCTGCTCCTGTCCCGGCTACTCTTCAGCGCTAATACGTGTTCGGTTTAAGAGCAAATCCCCTAAATTGACATTATATATGGAACGTTTTTTATACACATATTTTACAATGCCCTGCGTAATACCTGCCTATGCACACTGTTCCAAGCCCAGACTCGTGACACTCCATATTCATCAAGAATCACATGGAACCAGTATCTCTGGCCTTTAATATTCTACGGAAAAGGAACCTGGACATTGACGTCATCACAAAGTCATTAAAAACTACCGCTATAGCCCCACTCCACATAGGTAACAGCAAAGCAATTGCAAAAATCTAGAGCCATGACTCTGAAAGGATATTTAGAAGCAAAATTGTTATTCACGTCGAATCGTAGTAACTGCTCACCCCAGGGAAACATAAGTTCAGAACACGTCATTCCTACCTTTACCAACTGCTGGAGCATTACGACATGGGCTTGGATACTTCAGATGTAGTATACACTGACTCTGCAAAGGCCTTCGACAAGTGCTGCCATGGGGTAACTGCACACAAAATGCGTGTAAAAGGAAAACTGGAAATGTGGGCAGATATCTATTTAACTTCCTAATAAACAGAATCCAAAAAGCAATAGTAAATAGAATGAAATCCAAGGCTTCCACAGTTAAAAGTTCTTTTCCACAAGGCACGGTACTCACCCCACTTCTACTCCTTCTCACAGATGACACAGACAGAGATACAAAATATGTTGGATGACACCTACTGACCATATTCTGAAGCTGAAGGGGGGTGGGGCCGCCAGATTCAGGAAGACCCAGATTAACACATATAGAGGGCTGCCACCATGCTAAAACTTCGTTCCAGCAGGGTCGGATGCTCTCGGAGCATGAGATAATACTCAAAGATTCCTCGAAGAGTTTGGTGAAAAACTCGTCACGGAAACCAAAGACCCCACAGCGGCCAGTTTCTTCTTTCAGAGACTCAGTGTTACTATCCAGAGGGGAAATGCTTGCAGCATTCTGCATACACGGCCCACCGCCGGGAGCTGGATAAAGTAATTGAGATATAGGCCCTGAGATGTCATTTAATTATTTATGTTGTTCTTCTTACCATATATATATATATATATATATATATATATACGCTGAAAGTTTTACAACTATTTCAGGAATTGAAGTATTTTTCGTTCGGTGGTGAAAAGGGTAAGCACAGCCTCAATGACCCTATTAGAGTCCATAGGTGTTAAACGTCTTTAAAGGGCACGTCAGTTCCCTTGTTTTCTAATAATATTTTATTTTTCTTCTATAATCTACCTTATCCATAATTACTATCGCATTTGCTTTGTCTGCTTTCGTAAGGTGAAGTCCAGGATCTTTCCTTAATTCATGGTGTAACTTAACAAATCTTTGATGACAATTGTTGTAGAGGTCTGAGCTTCGCTCAGAACTCTACAACACAATGTATCAACACATGTATCACGTCTCACATGAAGAAGTCTGACTTCTACAACAGCAATTGTCCTCAAGGATTTATTAAGTTACACCATGAATTAAGGAAAGATCCTGGACTTCACCTTACGAAAGCAGACAAAGCAAATGCAATAGTAATTATGGACAGGGTAGATTATAAGGGAAAAATCAATATAATATTAGGAGACAGGAAATTCACGCGCGCCACTTAATTAAAGAACCCAGAGTCTTGCTGCTGCTGACTGTGGGGCGGCCCTGGAGGAGGAGGTCACAGTTTTAAATCAGTATAACCCCCTTTATTAACCGGGGCAGCAAAAACATTGATGGAAACAATGGCAGGCTACCAACATTTGATAAGACTCGACTGTACAGCGTTTCACCCAACACCGGGTTGTGCAGGTACACAACAGACACCAGAAATGATGACGTAAAAAAAAAAAAAAGTCCTCAGTGAGTGAACCGTGACACCCGAACAAGTAACGTCACACTGAAGACTCAGCCACTGTTTCTCATGTCTCGGGAGCATGTATCACGTCTCCCATGTATCATGTCTCCCATGTATCACGTCTCACATGTATCACGTCTCACATGTATCACGTCTCACATGTAACACGTCTCAAATGTATAACGTCTCAAATGTGTCATGTCTCATGTCTCAAAAGTCCTCAGTGAGTGAGAGTAAGACGCTGTGCTAATAAAAGTCTTGACGAGTGGAGTCTTGGTCAGCAGCATGGTAGGAGCTACACTCATCACTGAGCATGAAGGCACGGTGCAACACGCTCCAGTGTCCCTTGAAGGTGACATCATTATTTAGTGACTTACGTTGTTTCACAGCTGCCTGGGATGAACCGTAGTGTGCGCATTGCACCTTCAATTATCTGGGTGATCAGGTGTGCACATCCATACCGTCAACACCAATCATTGTGGTAGTTATTCTTATTGCTTTCCCGTCGCCATTGGACTACCTATGGCCGAAGAATGATCTTCCACTGCCTGACTGGACTTGACATATACTATAGGGTTTAGAGAGCGGGGTTGAGCCTGCTGCCGCATACTTTGCTAGGCCGCGCTCACGAGAAGTGAGCGCGGCCCAGCTTATTACAATGGGAGCAATTTTACCCTCCGTTGAACCTGATACTGAGGTTTATACTGAGAACGTTTTTTGTAGTCTTCCCTGACCAGTCACTGGTCGCCTGGCTACAAGTGTTTCAACGACCTATGTTACCTAGCCGCCGAAGCGGCTGGTTTATTGTGCACCCTATAGTCATCCTGTGGATGGTAGCGCGAAAGCGTATCTATGCACAAAAGGTTTTGGAACTAGACCACAAAAAAATGTTAATCGAATTACATCTGTATTTATATCTACAATTTGTCTTGGCATACATGATACTTAAGCACCACCAACCCCACAACACAGGAGTCATGATCTCATCGTCTACCCGTCCTCAACCCAACATGACATTCTTCAGGTCATCATGCGTCACTCACACCTCACTCTCCGCCTATATATA
The DNA here is from genome assembly GCF_038502225.1 of Cherax quadricarinatus. Lineage (NCBI taxonomy): Eukaryota > Metazoa > Arthropoda > Malacostraca > Decapoda > Parastacidae > Cherax > Cherax quadricarinatus. The sequence goes on from NC_091305.1 coordinate 9,931,047, forward strand.
CAATGTCTTTCTACCTCTGTATGTTAGAAGTGATCAAGGTCCCAGGACCGAAACGTTTTCTAATAAATATGTCATAGTGTTGGCTTACGTGTCTTTCTAAACCAACAATTTGTCTTATCTGTTGCCAGCTGCGATATGGAGTGTATAACATCGGGTTACTGATCCTTGATGGTGTATCAGTTGGTAGGTTGACCATTGTCTTGGGGGAACTTCATAACAACAAGGTTTTAGTGATGTAAATATCGCCTTTTTTAAAAGGCTTTCTTTGTTAACCTTCTTTCTGTAGGATGGCCAAAACTCAAGTAAAATCCGTGTCTTTAATAACAATAAAACTTACATAGGATCTTCATATATCTATGAACTATATCTTAATTAAAATAGAGGAATAAAATTACATTTTCCTTTATGTGTAAAGGAAAAAGTAATTTAATTGTTGTGTATATACTATTATACAGTATATACACAGCTGTTGTTACGACACAAGAGTTTACTGGGAAAACATAATTCCCTGTAATAAAATTGGTAGAATTACCGACAATATGTAAAGTAAAAGGACACAAGTGCATCTAATGTGACATGTTATTGTGGCAACGTTGCCACAATAACATGTCACATTAGTTGCACTTATGTCCTTTTACTTTACATAATTCCCAGTAGTGCAAGAAAGGTATAAAATACCGACAATATGAAAGTTAAGACACATGTGCAACATCTGGATATCTTTATTGTAGACGTTTCGCCATCCAGTGGCTTTATCAATACAGATTCTAGGACATAATAGGAAGACAGTAGAACTATATACAGACAGTAGAACTGTATATAGTTCTACTGTCTTCCTATTATGTCCTAGAATCTGTATTGATAAAGCCACTGGATGGCGAAACGTCTACAATAAAGATATCCAGATGTTGCAAATGTGTCTTAACTTTCATAATTCCCAGTAGTAGAGTTAGGCAATCAATCTGTGACATGAAGTAATTATCCAGACAAGGACTTATCGATAATCCCGTGCATGGGATATGTACATGACCAGAGAACTCTTAGAAATCAGATCAGACTAGAAGTACATATTTGCTTAATATGTACTTCTGGTATCTTATTTTCATTAATTAGATATATTGACATATGACATAAGTTATTATACTGTCTATATTCCTCAATAAGTGGACATCGAGTACACAGTGTTCAAGAAACTGACCACAAGGCTGACCACAAACTTTATATTTAGTCTGATCATATGCGAATCCGCCAGAAGTACTTGTATTTCAAGTTGCTCCGTAAATATTCGTATGTTCGTTTTTTATGATAGTTACAGATCTGCTCAGGCTTCATACTTCATTCCTATAACATTCACTTTCATTATTTACTTCTCTCATAATATTATTCCTAATGCTAGATAACGACATACCAAAGTTATGCTCTACAATTTCCTTTGGTGTACTTTTTATGGCTAATTTATAAACTTTATCACGAAGGAGCAATTCATTGTGTTATGGAATCCATGAGAGTTGTACATTAATTCTATTTTCTCTAAATTTTTAGTATCTACATCTGGTTTCTCCAACGAGCATGTTAGAGTCATGTGAGCCAAGAACCTTCGGTGATGACAGAATTAGTAATAATCAAACAGTCAAGCTTAGTGTCATAAGTTAATTTTTGCGTCATTAGAATGGTAAACAATTCAATTTGCAATGATGAAATTGAGACACATGTGCAACATCTGGGTATCTTTATTGTAGACGTTTCGCCATCCAGTGGCTTTATCAATACAAATTCCAGGACATAACTTGAAGACAGGAGAAGATGAGGTAATCAGTCCCTTAACCTAGCAGTAGGAGCGAAGAGCACCGTAGTCGTGGAAATTCTGAAGCAGAAGCAAGGCGCCTGATGCTTATATAGTAACGTCAGGTGGAAATGGGACGGGTAGCAGACGAGGGCATAGTCACTGGTAGGCGGGATTCCCCAGTGGAAGTAGGTCCTACCCAAAGAGATGGGTTAGTTGTAGTAGTAGTTGTCGTAGTCGTGAAGATTATGCACATGTCCTCAGAATCAAGATTCCATGATGATGCAGTGTCTGACAGGTTGTGCAAGAATGGTATACAATACCGACAAGATGAAATTTGCAATATAGACGCCAAGATGATAATTCTTATGGCTAATTCAACATGGTTGTCATCTTTTAGAAAGACACATGAGCAAACACTAGGGCATATTTATTAAAAACGTTTCGGTCGTGGGACTTTGATCTCTTCCAACTGGATTTAGAAGTGATCAGGGTTCCATCACCGAAACGTTTTCCACTACGTCCAAGTGCTTGCTCAGGTGTCATCTTCAACCACTTGTCGGTATTAATTACCAAGGCTTATACTATGGTTGCTATATTTCTTATCTAGGAAGGTGGCAGCAAGAGCAGATGCAGCCCTGCCAGTAAACTAGAACTTAAATCCATCAGTGTATATAATTTGTGATATATGATTAAACAAGAAAGCAAGAAATGTCTGCTTGATCAGCTGCCTTGGCAAGTGATTGAAAGAAAGGATTACAAGTGATGAGTTTTTAGTAAAGGGCTTTAAGATGTGATACTAAATGAATACAACTTCCAAGGAGGGGTGAAATACTCTTGTTGTCTACAAAGATACAGTTGGTGCAGGCTATAAAACTTAATATAGTTGCATGTTTTCACAACCCATTTAGATGTGTTTATCTGCTTCTAGAGGCATATAAGCCTTTTGAGATTTTTTTTTTTTTTTGCTAAGTCTGGGTTGAATGCGCCTAGGTTGAACGACTAGTCGACGCTCAAGTGCAAGAAGTAACTCATATTTGTCAGTCATTTTGCATGTTTTCATGCTTCTTATCTTTCAAATATTCCTGGACTTTGTCAGCCGTGATAGAGGCAAAATCTCCAACAAAGTTTGTCAAAGTGATGTTCACCTCTGCTGCTCAACACTAAAGCAGAATAGATTCAGATTAGATAAGTTTAGATTTAGCAACTATGTGGAAAAGTATTGGTTCGGAAATAGGGTAGTTGATAAGTGGAACAGTCTGTCTAGTAGGGGTATTGAAGCTAAAACATTGGGTAGTTTCAAATTTAGGTTGGACAAATACATGAATAAGAGGGTGTTAGGTAAGACACATATGCAACGGATAGGTATCTTTATTTTTGAAACGTTTCGCCTACACAGTAGGCTTCTTCAGTCGAGTACAGAAAAGTTGATAGAAGCAGAAGAGACTTGAAGACGATGTAATCAGTCCATCACCCTTAAAGTTTTGAGGTGGTCAGTCCCTCAGTCTGGAGAAGAGCAGTGTTCCGAAGTCTGAAACAATATGAAGTTGAATGGACAGGATGGAGCCTTATATAGCGCCAGGAGGTGAGACGTAGGTCACTTTGGGAGGTCAGGTCCCTCTCAAATCCAGCCGTTCTCACTAGTAGAAGTTGTCGAAGTAGATTTCAGGTCTGTACCAAGATACCCTTGTGTTGCAGTGTCTGACAGATTGCACATTAAAATGGTATAAAATACCGACAGGTTGTTAGGTAAGACACATATGCAACGGTTAGGTATCTTTATTTTTGAAACGTTTCGCCTACACAGTAGGCTTCTTCAGTCGAGTACAGAAAAGTTGATAGAAGCAGAAGAGACTTGAAGACGATGTAATCAGTCCATCACCCTTAAAGTTTTGAGGTGGTCAGTCCCTCAGTCTGGAGAAGAGCAGTGTTCCGAAGTCTGAAACAATATGAAGTTGAATGGACAGGATGGAGCCTTATATAGCGCCAGGAGGTGAGACGTAGGTCACTTTGGGAGGTCAGGTCCCTCTCAAATCCAGCCGTTCTCACTAGTAGAAGTTGTCGAAGTAGATTTCAGGTCTGTACCAAGATACCCTTGTGTTGCAGTGTCTGACAGATTGCACATTAAAATGGTATAAAATACCGACAGGTTGTTAGGTAAGACACATATGCAACGGTTAGGTATCTTTATTTTTGAAACGTTTCGCCTACACAGTAGGCTTCTTCAGTCGAGTACAGAAAAGTTGATAGAAGCAGAAGAGACTTGAAGACGATGTAATCAGTCCATCACCCTTAAAGTTTTGAGGTGGTCAGTCCCTCAGTCTGGAGAAGAGCATTGTTCCGAAGTCTGAAACAATATGAATAAGAGGGGTTGGATTTGAGTGGGACTTGCACATGAGTAACTGAATTTATCAAAGCTTATTGCCTGGGTAACGTTGAAAACGGGTTGGGCAAATATTCTGTTAGTGGGATGGATTTGTGAAGGACCTGCCCGGTATGGGCTAACAGGCTTGCTGCAGTGTCCCCCCTTTCTTACGTTCTTAAAGGTAGTCCGACTTGCTTTTACCAAAAGTTGTGATAGCTTTCACTGTACCTCTGACGAAGTCCACAAGAATGAACATTAAAATGGTATAAAATACCGACAGATTGTTAGGTAAGACACATATGCAACAGTTAGGTATCTTTATTTCGAAACGTTTCGCCTACACAGTAGGCTTCTTCAGTCGAGTACAGAAAGGTTGATAGAAGCAGAAGATACTTGAAGACGATGTAATCAGTCCATCACCCTTAAAGTTTTGAGGTGGTCAGTCCCTCAGTCTGGAGAAGAGCATTGTTCCGTTGTCTGAAACAATATGAAGTTGAAGTGACAGAATGGGGCCTTTATATAGTGCCAGGAGGTGAGACGTAGGTTGCTTTGGGAGGGCAGGTCCCTCTCAAACCCAGCCGTTCTCACTAGTAGAGGTCGAAGTTGATGGTCTGTACCAAGATACCCTTGTGTTGCAGTGTCAGACAACGGAACAATGCTCTTCTCCAGACTGAGGGACTGACCACCTCAAAACTTTAAGGGTGATGGACTGATTACATCGTCTTCAAGTATCTTCTGCTTCTATCAACCTTTCTGTACTCGACTGAAGAAGCCTACTGTGTAGGCGAAACGTTTCGAAATAAAGATACCTAACTGTTGCATATATGTCTTACCTAACAAGTCCACAAGACTTTCAGGACTGTCACTGTTATAGACTCGTAACCCCGACGTGAGTGATGCCCTCTGTTGACTTTTATTGCAAAACTGGGTATACAGCAATGGTGCCCAGTGCCAGGCATAAACATGGAGACTACCAAGCATAAAGAGTACCAGGCACCATACATAAAGAATACTAGGCACCGTGCATGGAGAGTGTCAGATGCCATGAGTGGAGTGCCAGGCACCATGCATGGAAAGTGCCAGGTACCATGAATGCAGAGTGGCAGGCACCATGCATAAAGAATGTCAGGTACCATGCATGGAGAGTGCCAGGTACCATGAATGCAGTGCCAGGCACTAATCATGTAAAGTACCAGATTCCATGAGTGCCAATCGTCATGCATGGGAAGTGCCAGGCACCATGCATGGAGATGCCAGGCACTATGCATAGAGAGTGCTGGAGTTTGAGGAATCATGGGTGGGGAAAGGCAGAGAGGGGGGGGGAAGCTGGTGTCACCGCCCCGCCACCCGCCACAATATAACGCGGTGCGCCACCTTCCCCCTCTCAGTCTCCCCGCCGAGTGCGCGCTATATACTGCTTTTCCTGTCTGCGCTTCCTGCTTCGCCAAGCAACTTGCATAAATACCTTCCTGAGGAGAGCAACTGGTCTTGAGCACACAAACATGGAGGCGAGTCTGTATAAAGAGTTATCATACAAGGTGCGAAGCTTCCGTGCTGTCTCCATCATGGTGGCTGTGGTCACCATCATCCTCTGCCTAGTTGTAGGCATCGGCTGCTGGGTACTTGTCGCTGGAGTCAGGGAGAACGATCACCTCCTGAGGGAGGTAGGTACCAGCGAGAAGTTCGAAGTCGAAGTGGTAGAAGGAGAAATTCGAGAGCCACTTCACTTGAAGAACGCTGAGTCGCAGAATAAAGTGGGCCGCGTGGTTCAACACCTTGCAGAGATCGACTTTAAGGAAGGTAGCTCCGTTGACACTCATTCTGAGGAAGACGCCGCCATGGCTAACCTGAAGCAAGCTGAAAACGCCTTCCTCCACGCTGTTGCTGATGCAGACACCACCACAGATTCACCTATCACAACCAACCACAATACTAATGAACACAAGACCACCTCCCAGACGCACTCTACAGTATTTGAAGATCGTGCACGAGAGGAAAGAATGGGACAACCTATCTCAATTGACGGAGTCGTGGGTGTGATGATTCAACCACCTAAAGTAGAGGGTACCGTCACTAACTTCATGAGGAGAGGAAGGAATGAAGATGTTTCTAACTCTCCCAACAATGGTCACTACGTGAAGAATGAGCTGTCAGTGGTGCAAGCACCCGCCGCCGTCTACTCCGCCAGTTACCAGACCAAGGAAAACTCCCAGCAGACCACTCCTCGCCAGGAATCTTCTCTCCACGAATCTTTCATTGATCATATTTTCAACTTCACAAATGAAATGGCATCTGACATCAGCAGTCAAGGCCTGTTCGAAACTTTGGCAGAGCGTGCATCTGAGCAGTACCTGCGTAACACCTTCCACTGGCTGGGAGACTACACCAGTCAGTTGATGGGATCTGGGGAACAACAACAATCACGTAGCAAGCGATCAATTTTCTCTATGGCTTCCCGTCTCCTCGCTTACTCCAACTACGCTGCTTTCGGTAAATTCATGATTAACGAAGTTAACGCCATTGCTGAGTACAATGTTGAGGCCCGCAAGTTCTCCGACGCCCAATCTGTAGAGCTTGTAGACTCCACGTTCTGGTCATCATCCACAAAAGCTCCAGCCACCAGCGACGTTTCCAACTCCAATAAAAAAGACAAATGGGAGCCTCAAGTCAACAAGGTGTCCATTGAATTCATCGGCGAGATTCTCAACACATTGCTGAACATGATGCGAGAGTACCTCATGAAGGACAACGTGATGGAGTGCCTCTGGTACATGTTCTGCCAAGACCTCAACCATCAGGCCAAGTACGCTGACGTGTACGGTCTCCTGGCTCGTATCAACAGGTACGTCACTCATTTATACCTGTTGGTGGCATTGCTACCTCAACGAAACCCTTGGTCTACCTTACCTTCCATTTATGAAGACAGGTGTATGTTTTTTTTTTACTAGAATATGAATATATATACATATATATATATATATATATATATATATATATATATATATATATATATATATATATATATATATATATATATATATATATATATATATATATATATATATATATATATATATATATATATATATATATATATATATATATATATATATATATATATATATATATATATATATATATATATATATATATATATATATATATAAAACTCCCGTAAATAAAATTATGTAGTTTGGCGTTATCTCTCTAATTTACTGATTTCACCAGACGTTATGGGTTTCATCTGTTCACGAATGTAAAAATTTGATCTACACAATAACGGATGGGCTGTTGCGGAACAAGGAAGGTGAAGGTCTATCTATGAGGGAAGTCTGGATAGAGGGAATGAGGGTCTACATACGGGTCTTTCACCTACAACTTGTAGGTACCACCATATCAGCTTTAACATCTGCACAATTATCACCCTCAGCTGCTAGCTACTGAACCGGTCACCCAGTCTGGGGATATATTCACAAACAGTCGCGATACGTTAATATGACTACAGTGACGGTGAAGAATAACAGCAGGGAGACCACATTAAGAAACGAATGAGCTATAGATGAGAGTGACCGTTATGATGGAGAAACTAAACTTTTATGTGTATATTATAATGCAGCACCACACAATGAAGGGCCCCTCCACTAACCTTTGCTTTATTTCTTTCTCTCCCGTCGTCTAAGTATTTTTCTTCCCTACATTCTTACACCTCCCAAACTTCCTTCTTCCCTAAGCGCTTAGTCAGTATCTATCACGAAATCTCTGCCTACCACATAACTTTCATTATGTTCCTTCTCCCTATGTCCTTAACTACCCATCTTCTTATCTATGTCTATAACTACTTAACATTCTTTCCAACCTTCTTACATCCCTACTCTTTGAACTACCTTCCAGCCTTCCTAACTACCTCCCTGGTACTTGTACTAAATGCCTAAGTTGGGTCTAAGACAAGTGGTGGCCAGCAGCTCTCACTCTCCTCGTCCTTCACTCTCCCTCTACCCTTCTCCTGTGTCTCGCCCGCTGCCCGTCCTTACTTTCTAATGTCAACAGAAGCACAGCAACGGGGTCATCTTCCTGAGGTAGCGCCAGGCCTGGAAACCCACATAGTGACGCTCTGGTTGACGGGAGAAAGTTTTAGCTGCTGTTGTGCACGGCCATCCACCTCACCTTCTCACTACTCCCCACTCCGCCTCCCCTCTACTCCCCTATGATCCTTCCTTTTTTCTCCCCACCATCAGCTCATCTTTCTTCCTATCGTTAACCCATCCTTCTCATCACTACTTCACCTTCAGCCTCTTCTCACCACCAGCATGTCCTCTATTCGTCTCCACCATTGGTGGTTGTCTCTGTGCCTGGCACCCATCCTCCTTCTGCCTCAACTGAACTGACAAGTGCTTACATCGGGTGGGGGGTGAGGTCTCATCACAGCCAGTTACACCATTCCGTATAAATAACACTTTGTTCCAGGTAACATTCAAATTTGCATTTTTTTTGCGGTATTACTGTGTGTGTGTGTGTGTGTGTGTGTGTGTGTGTGTGTGTGTGTGTGTGTGTGTGTGTGTGTGTGTGTGTGTGTGTGTGTGTGTGTGTGTGTGTGTGTGTGTGTTCGAATAACCTACATTCAACAGAACAGGATAACACTAATATTTTCGGCGTACTAAAGAGCACACATAAACCCAGCTTGCGGTATTGTCTCGAGTTCTGGTTAGTAAGAAGGACGCAGCAGGTCGTAAAAAGAAAATAGCTTTAATTGCTATGTATGTGTGGCTTCCGACCGCTACTAAGCTGGGAAAGAAACGGGGAAGGTGGCTCCGGGAGAGAGAGAGAGAGAGAGAGAGAGCGATGAACAGAGACAGACAGAGACTAACACAGACAGGCAGAGACTGACTTGGGGAAAGGAAGAAGCGGATGGGAAAGGTGGGGAAGGATAAGTCTTCGTGGTGTGTTGAAATCTCTTTTATCCAGCACATGTTGACAAGCCAGAGTATGAGCAATACTTCGATGTAAGGAATACCTCGAGTAATATCTCCCTCTCGGTATGTATTCCTCACAAGAACTATAACGTTTTACTGAGAGCCACACCAGTGAATGACCCTCTCCACACAGAAACTTGTAACACTGCTGAAGTTGCACTTGTAATTGTACGATTGACTTTCGTGTGACTTTCATGTGATTTTCGTGTTACTTTCGTGACTTTTTCAGTCGTGTTCTTAGAAAGTAGATCTATGGCCCTAGTTTTCCCACTCATCTATCCATCGTCCTAGTTTTCTTATTAACCGATCCATGGCCCTGGTGGCTAAAACTCTCGCTTCACACACGGAGGGCCAGGGTTCGATTTTCAGCGGGGTGAAAACATTTCGACGTGTTTCCTAACACCTGTTTGTCATGTTCACCTAGCAGCAAATAGGTACCTGGGTGTTAGTCAACTGGTGTGGGTCGCATCCTGGGGGACAGGATTGACGACCACAATGGAAATAAGTTAGACAGTCCTCGATGACACACTGACTTTCTTGGGTTATCCTGGGTGACTAACCCTCCTGGGTTAAAAATCCGAAGAAAATCTTATCTTATCTTATCTCTTGCTGGCAGATCTACGGCCTTCGTTCTCTCACTCGTAGATCTTTGATCATATTTTCTCATATGTAGATCTACGCCTACGGGTCTCCTTCCAGATCTTACCTTCTGGTCTCTCTGAGGCAGTATTAATTAAGGCAACTATCAACAAGACAGTCTCCCTCACTATCAACAAGACAGTCTCCCTCACTATCAACAAGACAGTCTCCTTCACTATCAACAAGACACTCTCCTTCACTATCAACAAGACAGTCTCCTTCACTATCAACAAGACAGCTTCCCTCACTATCAACAAGACCGTCTCCGTCACTATCAACAAGACAGTCTCCCTCACTATCAACAAGACCGTCTCCTTCACTATCAACAAGACAGTCTCCTTCACTATCAACAAGACAGTTTCCCTCACTATCAACAAGACCGTCTCCGTCACTATCAACAAGACAGTCTCCCTCACTATCAACAAGACAGTCTCCTTCACTATCAACAAGACAGTCTCCCTCACTATCAACAAGACAGTCTCCTTTACTATCAACAAGACAGTCTCCCTCACTATCAACAAGACAGTCTCCCTCACTATCAACAAGACCGTCTCCGTCACTATCAACAAGACAGTCTCCCTCACTATCAACAAGACAGTTTCCCTCACTATCAACAAGACCGTCTCCGTCACTATCAACAAGACAGTCTCTCTCACTATCAACAAGACAGTCTCCCTCACTATCAACAAGACAGTCTCCCTCACTATCAACAAGACAGTCTCCGTCACTATCAACAAGACAGTCTCCCTCACTATCAACAAGACAGTCTCCCTCACTATCAACAAGACAGTCTCCCTCACTATCAACAAGACAGTCTCCGTCACTATCAACAAGACAGTCTCTCTCACTATCAACAAGACAGTCTCCCTCACTATCAACAAGACAGTCTCCCTCGCTATCAACAAGACAGTCTCCTTCACTATCAACAAGACAGTCTCCCTCACTATCAACAAGACAGTCTCCCTCACTATCAACAAGACAGTCTCCCTCACTATCTACAAGACAGTCTCCTTCACTATCAACAAGACAGTCTCCCTCACTATCAACAAGACAGTCTCCCTCACTATCAACAAGACAGTCTCCCTCACTATCAACAAGACAGTCTCCTTCACTATCAACAAGACAGTCTCCCTCACTATCAACAAGACAGTCTCCCTCACTATCAACAAGACAGTCTCCCTCACTATCAACAAGACAGTCTCCTTCACTATCAACAAGACAGTCTCCCTCACTATCAACAAGACAGTCTCTCTTACTATCAACAAGACAGTGTCCCTCACTATCAACAAGACAGTCTCCTTCACTATCAACAAGACAGTCTCCCTCACTATCAACAAGACAGTCTCCGTCACTTTCAACAAGTCTCCCTCACTATCAACAAGACAGTCTCCGTCACTATCAACAAGACAGTCTCCCTCACTATCAACAAGACAGTCTCCGTCACTATCAACAAGACAGTCTCCCTCACTATCAACAAGACAGTCTCCCTCACTATCAACAAGATCTCCTACCAAACAAGACCAAGGCCTGAGCCTCGTCTAGCAAGCCCCAGAGTACGTGTACATACCAACGTTATTAGGAATTACAACATGGCTCAGCACTCTCAGAAATAAAACTCATATTTATAACGCTACTGTTAGTTAACATATCCTTGACTAACATAAACTGATGCCTCAGGCTCATATACAGTCTGCACACATACTCAAAACTAAAACGTTTACGTGTTATTTGGAAGAGATTGAATCACGACACTCGTAAGGTTATATACACTGAGAGGTGTGTGTATCTCTCAGTGTATAAACACTGAATGGTATCTCTCAATGTATATACACTGAATAGTATCTCTCAATGTATATACACTGCATGGTATCTCTCAATGTATATACACTGAATGGTATCTCTCAATGTATATACACTGAATGGTATCTCTCAATGTATATACACTGAATGGTATCTCTCAATGTATATACACTGAATTGTATCTCTCAGTGTATATATACTAAATGGTATCTCTCAGTGTATGTACACTGAATGGTATCTCTCAGTGTATATACACTAATGAAATCTCTGTGTATATACACTGAATGCTATCTCTCAGTGTATATACACTGAATAGTATCTCTCACTGTACATACAATATAAGGTATTTCTCAATGTATATACAATGGATGGTATCTCTCAGTGTATATACAATGAAAGGTATCTTTCAGTGTATATACACTGAGTGGTATCTCTCAGTGTGTATATATATTGGAAGGTATCTCTCATTGTATATACACTGAAAGAGATCTCTAAGTGTACAGAAAATTTGTATGTTGCGGTGATCGCGCTGGAATTTACTGCAGCACTTCTTTTTGTTTGGGCACATGGGGGAAAATTTTGCCCACCCGGGGTCGGAGGGGAAGGGATACCATCGTCACGTGGGTAAAATTTTAAAAAGCTAAAAAATTTTAGGTTAAGAGGTCGACGGTGGGGACAGGTCAAACCGGGGGGACCCCCGGGAAGGGGTTCCCCCCCCTTTGCGGCCTGGTAAATCAGGGCCCTTAACCCAGGCTGTTTTCGGGTTTTTTAAACCCAACACAAATCACATTCCAGCTTGCCCGGTACTGACTTGGGGGGAATTGACCCAGTTCCCCCTAAAACACCCGGGGTTTGTTGGAAACCCCCATTTAATGAGGGGGAACTGTGGTGATCAACCCAGTGTAACCTGGAGCAGGGTTAACAGTATGATCTGGACCAGTGTTAACATTTGGACCTGGAGGGGGGTTTAACACAGTGTGCCCTTTGGGATTTTTCCAAAAAGACCGGGACCAGGTTTCCCGGGTGCCCGGACCAGGGTTAACACAGTGTGACTTGGATCAGGGTTAACACAGTGCCTGTAGACAGGTAGGACAGGTCTCAAGATACAAGGAACTATTTTTTTCCCTCTTTTTTAAAGGAGGGGGGACCAGGAGGTGAGACTTTCCACAAAATGCTAAGTTCACACACAAAAGGATAATGCAAATTGGCCCTTTGTCGACCAGCGATGGGGGCCGGGTGGGAAACGATTTGTTCCTGAAAAACCACAAATGGTGATACACGGGATAAGGAATTCACGCAGGAAAAGAAATTTAGGGAATGTTTAATAAAAACGGGTTTTAAGGGGAAATTTTTGGGTTTGAGAGAAAATAAAAAAAATTTGGAAGCAGGTGGGAAAGAAAAGGGAATAGGAAAAGGGAAAAAACGGGAAGCAATGGAGGGGAAACCCAAGGGGCTATTTATTTTCCCATTTAGGCCCTTTTCGGAGTCCCCCCGGCCCTTTTTTTTCCTTCTTAAGTCCCCAATTTTAGTTTTGTTGTTAGGTCTCCATTTTTAGGACTTTTGGGGGGTTTTTAATATAAAGTTTTTTTTACCAAGGTTGTCCTCGTTTCTCTGGGGTAAAAGGGATTAATGGGTTTTTTTCCCATCCATATCCCAAAACAAAAAGGAAAAATTTAAGCGTTGTGTGAGTCTTAGCTTAAACAATGGGAACAAAACTGAGAGGAAGCCCAAAACACGAACGTATAAAAAAGTTTTTGCAAATATAATTATGAAAATGGAATAAACTGGTTTTCTGTTGGCGGGAAAACAGGTATTTAAAGGGGCCCAGCTGGACAGCATCTTCCCCTAGGGGAAAGGGGCCAAGATCAAGAGATTTTGGGGTAAGACCCTTGTGGTAAAGTGGGGTAGGGGGAAGAAAAGGTTGGGAGAGGTTTCTGAGTGGTATCGGGGCGCCCAGTGGCTTGTCGATCTTTTTTAAAAGTTGGAAAAAGCGGCGAGGAGTGGCAGCCTGAATATTAATTATCATTTGTGTGTGTGTGTGATATGTCTTGATCCATCTTTTATCCAAGTCATTCTGTATTTACTCTTCTTAGACTTAACTGTGAACTGAATGAGAATATTTAATAGCATTCATTGCATAACCTCATCGTCCCCAAATCGAATGAAACTAATTAACTCGTGTGACATTTTAACACCAAATAAATATTTAACTCTACATATACCAAGAAAGCACTGCTTAAATCTAAGTTATAACTATTCTTCTGAGAATCAGAAAGCGTACACAAAACCTGGGGAAAAAAGAAAGCCTTGAGAGATGTCTTGAGAGAGTTATAAACAGCACTCAGGCCTGACTGGAGAGAGTCACATTGCTATTGGAATACAAAGGAGTGATGAGTAGGAGAGAGTTGACACAGAAAGTGATGTATGGGGGGACTCAAGTCATGAACAGAGTAGAGCAAGAGAGAGCCAGGGAGATGAGGCTGTTGACTACCAATATCATCTTGATATTCTCCGTAATACTTGACTGCAGACGGACTCTATATTTTACTAAATATGTGTTACACATAGTAACCTTTATAAATAGTAACTGACTGATCTTAAAAATAGTAATGCATAGCCCAGACAAGTTATTTTCAATGGTTTAAAGGAGTATAAGGAGGAACTTAGTAAACCATTAGCTAGTCTCTTTAATAAACCATTGCAAATAAGTATCGTATATGATAATTGGAAACAGTTTTATGTGATAACTATTGACAAAGTGGGACAGATTAGGTTAGGTTTGTCAGGAAACAGGAAAAGTGTTTCCTGTGAGGGTCTTATTCATGTGATGACCCGTAGCTAGAGCTTTTGGCCTTCCGCTGGCTTACCGGTCCACCCCTTTAAAAATTTCAAGTTATAATTATAACCACTTTATTTAGACAAAGTGGGATGTAGGTAATTACCTTCAAACTACAGACCAATCATCTTAATCTCATTTCTGGAAAAATTTATACAATTCAGAGCCACGCTGGAAGGCATAATCTGATTAATGAATCTTAGCACGGTTTTAACGAGGGGGTATTGTTACCTTACGGTATTTACTAATTTTTTTTACCAAGGTATTTGAGGCTGCGGATTATAATAAAAAAATATGGCACTGTGTATATGGATTTTAGTAAGGCCTTTGATAGAGTTAAACACGGGAAACGGATGAACAGGGTGGCTGTACATGGTATCTGAGAAAAAAATTGTATCATGGATAAAGGCTACGTCTCTGTCCAGGATTGGATAGGCTGATGGACTGATTACATTCGTTTTACATCTCCACTGCTTCTGCTGTCTCTGTATTCGAATGAAGAAGCCTACTTCGTAGGCGAAACGTTTCAGAATGAAGATACCTAACTGTTGCACATGCGTCTTACTGTACAGAGACATGGCTGACCGAAAGAGTTTGGGATACAATACCGAAAGATTGAAGTAAACACACATGAACAATACTTGAAACAGTTAAAGATACGTTTTGTCCTAAGTAGGCGGAAACCCAGGCCATCAGAGTATCTAGAATCAGAGAATATATAGTTGATAAAGGATCATATTTAGTAAGGTCAGGGTAATGTTGTATGTCAAGTCACCTGGCGGTAGTGTCTCGTAACATTAACTTGGACACAACTTTTGATATGCTGAAGCTCTGGTATTTTGCATAACTGTAATACTAAGACATACTATCATTATGAGTGATTTCAGACAACGGCGCCTGTATAGGTCCTTCTCCTTAGTGATAAATTTAGTCTTATCCTATTTCATTACATGACCAATGGTGTTTTGTATGACACTTGCATCAAGACTGCCAATGAAGCCTACATTTTTTAGGTTCACACAGACTGAGGAAGCTCCTGGTGAGCGAAACATCTACATGAAAGTTCCCATAAACTGCACTTGTGTCTTCTTCATATATTTCTTGATAATAGTTATTCTGTTTGATACATGTAGATTATTGTGTTTTTTTTCCATTAATAAATTTTCTTAAAGACAGCACAACTGGGTACATCAGCAAGGTGCTGCTACCCACCTCTATATAACAGTTACAGAGGAACAAATGTTACCCAAGTTTCCCTGTCGTATTTCATCACAAATAAGAATAATAAGAATAATAATAACAATAATAATAATAATAATAATAATAATAATAATAATAATAATAATAATAATAATAATTTTATTTCTACAAGTACATGTACAAGGTATACAGGCCTTGCTGACATCAATGATATAGAAAGCCGCTTGTTATGCAGAGCATTTCGGGCAAATTAGGTTAGTTTTGTCCCAGGATGCAACCCACACTAGTCGACTAACACCCAGGTACTCATTTTATACTGATGAGTGAACATAGACAACCGGTGTAAAGAAACGCCCAATGTTTCAACCCTCGCCGGGTGAGCCTGGAGTTTACCTGGAGAGAGTTTCGGGGGTCAACGTTCCCGCGGACCAGTCTGAGACCAGGCCTCATGGTGGATCAGGGTCTGATCAACCAGGCTATTACTGCTGGCCGCACGCAAGCTGACGTTTGGTCAGGTTGGTCAGGTACCTGTTCAGTGCCTTCTTAAAGACAGCCAGGGGTCTATTGGTAATCCCCCTTATGTATGCTGGGAGGCAATTGAACAGTCTTGGGCCCCGGACACTTATTGTGCTGTCTCTCAGTGTACTCATGACGCCCCTGCTTTCATCGGGGGAATGTTGCATTTCCTGCCGAGTCTTTCGCTTTCACAGGGAGTGATTTTCGTGTGCAGGTTTGGTACCAATCCCTCCAGGGCCTTTCAAGTGTATATAATCATGTATCTCTCTCGCCTGCATTCCAGGGAATACAGATCAAGGACCTTCAACCGCTCCCAGTATTTTAAGTGCCTTATCGTACTTATGTGTGCCGTGAAAGTTCTTTGTACGCTCTCCAGGTCTGCAATGTCGCCAGCCTTGAAGGGGGACGTTAGTGTACAGCAGTATTCCAGCCTAGAGAGCACAAGCGATTTGAAGAGAATCATCATGGGCTTGACGTCCCTAGTTTTGAAGGTTCTCATTATCCATCCTATCATTTTCCTAGCAGATGAGGTAGATACATTGTTGTGGTCTTTGAAGGCGAGATCCTATGACATTATCACTCCCAGGTCCTTCACATTACTTTTTCGCTCTATTGTATGGTTAGAATTTGCTGTATACCCTGATACATTTTTAATTTCCTAAGTTTCCCATATCTGAGTAGCTGAAATTTCTCCTCGTTGAACGTCATATTGTTTTGAGTGGCCCATTCGAAGATTTGGTTGATGTCCCCTTGGAGTCTTGCGGTGTCTTCGATGGAGGTCACTGCCATGGTAATCCGGGCGTCATCCGCAAAGGAAGACACGGAGCTATGGCTTACATCTCTGTCTATATCAGAAATGAGGATGAGGAATAGAATGGGAGCGAGTACTGTGCCTTGTGGAACAGAGCTTTTTACCGTGGCTGCCTGGGACTTTACTCTGTGTACTATTACTCTTTGTGTTCTATTTGTCAGGAAGTTGTAGATCCATCTATCAACTTTTCCTGTTATTCCTTTATCACGCATTTTGTGTGCTATTACACCATGGTCACACTTGTCGAAGGTTTTTGCAAAGTCTGTGTATACTACATCTGTATTTTGTTTATCCTCTACAGCATCCGGGACCTTGTCATAGTGCTCCAGTAGCTGGGACAGGCAGGAGCTACCTGCTCTAAATCCGTGTCGCCCTGGGTTGTGTAATTGATGGGTATCTAGATGGTTGACGATCTTGCTTCTTAGAACCCTCTCAAAGATTTTTATGATATGGGATGTTAGTACTATCGGTCTGTAGTTCTTTGCAATTGCTTTACTACCACCTTTGTGGAGTGGGGCTGTCTGTTGTTCTTAGTGTGTTTAGTTTTGCCACCAGGCCACGGACCACCGTTTCGTACATCAGATAATGTTATAATCTTAATTTTTAAAGGGGTGAACCGGTAAGCCAGTGGAAAGCCTAGGGCAGATGACCAAAAGCTCCAGTGTGGGTCATCATATGACTAAAAACCGCGTTCGGAAACACTTGCCCTGTTGCCTGACAAACATTACCTATCAGCCTGTCAGCCTGAGTTGCAAGACTTCAGTAAGGCAATGAAGATAGCATCAATAATCACTTCCTTTGCAACAGTAGATTGCCATATAGTGTACATTGCAAATAGTGAGACAATGAGGCTGCGGAAATGATGATTGACTTACAAAGTTGTCAGGCGAGAGAGGAAAAGTTTAAATCAATTTATTAAAGGATGAAAGGAGAAATATTTTTATTTTCATAACAAAAATAAATCTCGTTTAATGAATTAAAATGTGTCCTCATATTAAAAATATATATATAATGAAAACATTTAAATTTAATAAGCTTTCTGATGATGTATTATTAATGGCAGGAAGGAACGCGACACCTGTGCGGCTCTTTGTCGATAAGAAAAAAATCGTGAGAACCTGACTTTCTAAGCCTGATGAACCAAGTGTGTTATTCTGAAAGAGAAATTATCGTGAGAACCAGTATCCAAGCTTTACAATAATGTTCCCGTTAGAGGGGAACTACGATCCTGTGTGCTCTCAGACCTTCACAGGGTTAATGGGAATGTGGAGAGAGTAAAAGCGATGGACGAGGGGCAGTATTAGCAAGGGAAAGCAGGTTGGGTCGTGTGACCTACTGACATACAAGACCTCAGAGAGGATCTTAGCAGCCTCGTTGTGCTGGTTTATTAGCTCGCTTTCTTTCGATATTTATTCATTTGTTTTAGTAAAACAGTCCACTAAAAAGTAACTGACTTTTGGGTTATCCTAGGTAATTTACACATATGTTACTATGTATTATAACTGTACTTATGTGAACCTGTACCTAAATAAACTTAATAAACTAAAGTGTCTAGATAAAAATTATTCTGAAAATAAACGAATTACCCACTAGGAACGCTGGGTCGTCTCATTTAAAGAAAACGTGTAGTGTGACTCATACAGTAAGGGGTGACTTTGTTGCTCAGTGGCAAGACTGCTCGGAGGGACCGACATCAATCAATCAATTTTTATTTTATATAAGATAATATTTTGTTCAGAATTTTAACCAGGAAGGTTAAACACCCAGGATAACCCAAGAATGTCAGTGCGTCATCGAGGGACTGTGTGTCTTATTTCCTCTAGGGTCCTTCAGTCTGGTCCCCCAGGATGTGGCCTACAACAGTCGACTAACACCCAAGTACCACCTACTTACTGCCAGGTGAACATGGGCAGCAGGTGTAAGGAAACATGCTTAACGTTTCCACCCGTGTCGGGGACTGAACCACGGACACTTAGTATGTGAGGGGAGTGCACTACCAACCAAACCACAGGTCCTGTAAAAGGTTTTACTGCGCCCCTGCAGCTTCTGACCACTGTGAATCATATCCAAGGGAAAAAGATATTATGCAAATTTGTTAGAAAATTCCAGTGTTGCCGGAAGTCATACCCTGGGCAAAATGCCAGTGTAAAAAGGAAACTCCAGAGTTGGTGGAAATACTTAATGCCATTTATCAAATGATAATAATAATAATAATATATGCGTTAATGTTCATCAAATTATCTTTTAGTTGTTGCTGATATTAGACATACTTTCCACTGCACACCTTTCTGAAGACGCAGGGTATTCCCTTGAAAATACAAGCACAGATAACTTGTAATTACAAAATATATACCGTAGATTGGCAAGCCTTTGGGTATAGCTGACAACTAAGACTGGCATCCTAGAGAAGCAAACCAAAGGACAACAATGAAAACAAACTACAATAATTGGTTTTCTTGGATTATCAATCTCCGAGGTTAATAATCCCAAAAGTCTTCCTCATTTTTAAAGACAGTTTCTTATGCAAGACCCCTAAAAGCTGTAAAAAGAAAGCGTAAGCAAAAGCTATAATATAAATCCCAGACGAAGATTATGTTATAAATTATTTTTGGAATACAGGTTTTTACTTGAAAAAAAAAAGTTCACTAATGTCTTCGTCTACCCAATAATAATGAAATACAAATGATGAATTCAACTATTACAACAATAGTCTTGTACACAAATTTCACCATCGACAAGTTCACCATTACATACTGTCTGCTGGGTGTCTCTAACTTTAGAGTTCACATGATGTTTTTCAGGTTATTAACAGGAAGGATTTATAATCCACAATATGCTAAATAATATGGCTTACTTTCACTTCAGCAATGACTTCTTCCCCAGAATGCGACCCGCAACTTAGAACTTACATCTAGGTATTTATTTAGTAATAAGGAAATAACTGCAGCACGTGTAAGTTTACTTGTACATACATCTTGACTCGTTGAGCTAAATTACTCTCATAGAGATAAGATAAGATTTCGTTCGGATTTTTAACCCCGGAGGGTTAGCCACCCAGGATAACCCAAGAAAGTCAGTGCGTCATCGAGGACTGTCTAACTTATTTCCATTGGGGTCCTTAATCTTGTCCCCCAGGATGCGACCCACACCAGTCGACTAACACCCAGGTACCTATTTGCTGCTAGGTGAACAGGACAACAGGTGTAAGGAAACGTGTCGAAATGTTTCCACCCGCCGGGAATCGAACCCGGGCCCTCCGTGTGTGAAGCGGGAGCTTTAGCCACCAGGCCACCAGGCCACCGGGTCACTAGATAAACTACGGCCTTGATGTGAACTTAGTGTAGCTGATAGGTTGTAAAATTACCAAACACAGAAAAATAATAGATTTCATACATTTCATGCTAAAAATAACTATAAAGTATTTAGTTTAGGATAGGTGAAAGCGTGTACCCAGTAACCCACATTGTGGCTACACCTGGTGATAAAACATTTTTATACTTGAGTTACCCACCAAGAGGATCCGCTTTCTATTATACCACCATTGCAACTCGTTTTTTTTTCTGCTGTTTCTTTAAGGTAACGAAGCAAGTTACTACCTGATTTAAAGAAAAGATAATATTATGTTTGGATTATTAACCCAAAATAATACAATAGAGTCCGTGCGTCATTGGGGACTGTGTCGTAATACCACAGGGGACCTTAATCTTCCTCAAGATGCCACGCACAAGTCAGCTAACACCCTGGTACTTACTGGTAAGCGAACAGGGGCATCGCTTTTCGGCTCTCTTGAGCTAAGATCAAAGTGTGGAACAGGGGCAGTAGGTGTAAGGAAACATGCCCAATGTTTTACCCAGGCCAGAGAGATTCCAGATCCCTCAGTGAGAGTTGAGGACGCTATCACCCACGAGGCTTAAGCTTGTTACCTGACGACAAGTTTTGTAGTTGTCCATTGTGTTGCTGGAAAGAGGTCGCCAAGCTTTATGACAGGGCACTTGAATGAGCTTTCCGACTTTCTATCAGCAACTAGATATGTCTCGACCACCGTGACAAAAGGTCTGTCTCTGTCTGGTAACTCTGGCTCCTAATCCCGGATATAGCTAAAAAAAAAAAGACAAGTCTTATTCAAATTTATTATTATTATTATTATTATTATTATTATTATTATTAGTAGTAGTAGTAGTAGTAGTAGTAGTAGTAGTAGTAGTAGTAGTAGTAGTAGTAGTAGTAGTAGTAGTAGTAGTAGTAGTAGTAGTAGTAATAATAATAATAATAGTAGTAGTAGTAGTAGTAGTAGTAGTATTTTCTTTTTCTTAGGGAGTGGGAGATAATCGAGTTCTGAGACATCTTAAGATTTGCATTCCTTTGGTCCCAATTGGTGATTTGTTTGTCAGGAAAAATAGAAATGTCTCTTGATGTTACTGGGTCTTTATCAGATGATGACCCGTTCAGTGATTAAGCAACAGCAGGGGTACTGGTGTTGGGTACCTTATAATACAATAGTACAGCGCTCAGCTCACAACCGAAAGTACTCGAGTCAAATCCCTAGGCGAAGCAGATATGGGCAAGTCTTCTAACCCCAATGGACATAAGTCACTCTGTTTGACATTTTTGGATTACCCTACGTTCTCTGTACATATGCTATGTATGATAATATATGTAATTGTATTTGTGAATACCCGAATAAACTTACTTAATCCTTTCATGTTACCTAGCCGTAAATAATCGTAGATACCTGGGAGATAATCGACTGTTGTGGGTCATATCCTGAAGAACTTAACACTCTTGGATAATCATTAAACTTTCCAGGGTTAATCGAATAAAATCTTAGTGTAATGGCCATGCTCCTGTCAAGAACAGGAAGCTTACGCACAGGAAGTATTTTGGTATGATTAAAAAGTGTTTGAATTAGAGAGAGTAGATATTAATAGGTAACAGGCATCAATATTCACGCTGTGGGGCGTTAAAGTAAAATTACTGGGTTTAATTCCGAAGCGAGGCAAACAAATCTCCTTACTTGTTAAGTTTCCCTAAACGAAGCTACATTTTCTTTAAATCCTACTGTCATGGCCGTTTTCTTCTTATCCCCTCCTCCGTTTTCTAAGTGCTCCTAGGTAACGGAGCTCCGTTACATCTACAAGGTTAAGTTAATATGGCAGCTACAGAACAACACATCTTATATTGGTTGTTAAAATTTAACAGCCTTACTCTATATCGTTTTATCTATGGTTACTGAATGATGGCTTGTGGCTTAAGTGGTAGCGTCTTCGACTCATGATGATCAAACCAAATACAAAGCATGTGGCCAGCCTTATCTTGAACACTATGTGCTTAACTGTCCACTTATTGAGGAATATATAGTAAATTAACCTATGTGAAATGTCAAGATATCTTATTAATGAAAATAAGATACCAGATATATTAAGCAAATTTCCTAAATTTGCTTATAACAGATAAGTGAACTGTAGATAGTAATCCAAATGTATTCCTGTTAACCCTTTTGGGGCCTACTTCCAAGGCCTTTTGCGTATCCGTATGCTCTTAGGCTACATTCCACAGGATGGATATGGGGTGTACAATAAACTAGCCCCTTCGGTGGCAAAAATCTCTAAATCTTAAATTGATAAGTTTATGTGGAAGGATTACACTATTTTTATAACTGTGTGTTAAGAGCAACACAGTGCCCACGTTAACGTAAAGGGGTCTGCCTCTGGTGCAGTATATTGGAATCCTTAGTCTTGGAGAAGTAAATAAAGTGGCTTCAAGGGAAAATCTAAAGACTTCTAGAATACTTAAAATAAAAAAGATTTACTCATCAAGATTAAAATGTTTAGAAGCTGACGATGGATAATGCCTAAGAATGAACGGTATAATGCGAGGACGAGTTGGTGTCAACAAGAGCGGCCAACAGAGCAAGGTAGCCTGGTGAGTAGCCTTGAGGTGAATTAACTGTAAGTTTCCTGCTGACCGTGGCTCCATGACATACAAACCCACCCTGCCATGTTAAAGACTCCTACCCCTCGTAAATTACACACAGTAACTAGTACCAACAGCCTCCTACCACTTATTTATATTACACAAAGTAACTAGCACCAACAGACTTCCATAGTGTACATCACATTAGGTGACTAGTACCAACAGACTCCTACTATAGTGTACATCACATAAGGTAACTTGTACCAACAGCTTCTTAACATATGTGTAAATTCCACAGGGTAACCAGTACTGACAAAGGCATGAAGACATACATACAACGTATGGAAAACTTCTATTTAGGAGCGAAACGTCTAAAGAAAAGTTCCTCAAACGCTACATAACTGGATTTTATTCTAGATTCCTACCACAGGACTCTCAACGCGGTAAAATCGAAAAATACTCCCGGACCAGATAGGGCCAAATTTGAGTCATCAATCATGATCAGTCTGTCGACTGAGATGGGATTTTCAATTGCCAAGATTGTACAGTGGGAGCAATTTTGCTATAAACTGGGACTTTGCAAGAGCATATTCTCAAGACTAGGTTTTACCTTTGAGCTAATATACTTACAGAATTTTACGCCTGCACTTGTAAATGTATTATTGTTGTTGTTGTTGTTGTTGTTGTTGTTGTTGTTGTTGTTGTTATTGTTACTGGTGATAGTAGTAGTAGTAGTAATAGTAGTAGTAATAATAATAGTGGTGGAACTAGTAGCAGTAGTATTGGCAGTAGTAGTGGTGGCAGTAATAGTAGTAGTGGTAGTAGTAATGGTAGTCGTAGTAATGGTACTGGTAGTAATGGTACTAGTAGTAGTAGTTGCAGTGGTAGTGGTGGCAGCAGTAATAATAGTAGTGGTATAAGCAGTAGTAGTAGTGGTGTAAGTAGTAGTAGTAGTGGTAGTAGTAGTAGTGGCATACCTGGAGTTTACCTGGAGAGAGTTCCGGGGGTCAACGCCCCCGCGGCCCGGTCTGTGACCAGGCCTAAGTAACAGTAGTGGTATAAATAATAGCAGTAGTGGTACTAGCAGTAGTAGCATATTTGGAAGGAAGCTCTAAATCTGTAGTGGTCATACAGTACATAGGGAATGGGAAGCAATCAGGTTTGATCCAAGGTAAGACAGATGTAATTTGAGTCAAGAGCCCCCTTCACTGGCATCAGCGAACCTCCCCTGAGGTGTTTACAGCAGTAGAGTGTCCAACTTCACAGCGTGTACGTTAAGAAAGGTTAGTATATCTTAAAATATATTTACGTATATTTAACCAACATTATATATATATACATGTATATATATATATATATATATATATATATATATATATATATATATATATATATATATATATATATATATATATATATATATATATTATAACACTCATAGCCGTTTTTAAAGGCAAGTTTATTGACCTGTAAAGTAAGTTTAGGTTCAGTTAGAACCGATGGTGTGATACCTTGAACATTATATAACTGTAGGGGTTATTACAGATCCAAAATCAATTATTGCCTATACTTCGCTTCCCACCGACATGGGAATCCTAGCCACTAAATCCCGGCGAGTTCTCATGCAGAGGAGACCGCCTTCCCCCATGCCAGCGCAGCCTCCAACCACAGCCTAGGCTCTGCATTATTTACCTTATAAGTGCCATAGTTATTTTCTCTTCCTAGGTTTACAACCTTACATTTGTCTGCACTGAACTATATCGGCTACTTCTCAGCCCACAACATCAACCTATCCAGATCATCAGAAATTATGTGACGGCCTATACGTCGCTATTTTTTCCTTAATCCATATCGTTTATGAAAACTGTGAACAACAAGGGTCCTAATACAGACCGGTATGGCACACCACTTAAAATGGGTCCCCATTCCAGTTTTTTTTTCCATACATGCACCAAGGTTGTTCAATATATTTATAGATAGGGTTGTAAGAGAAGTAAATGCTCGGGTGTTAACAAGAGGTGTGGGGTTAGAAAATAAAGAATCTAAGACAAAGTGGGAGTTGTCACAGTTGCTCTTTGCTGATGACACTGTGCTTTTAGGAGATGCTGAAGAGAAGTTGCAGAGGTTGGTGGATGAGTTTGGTAGGGTATGTAAAAAGAAGGAAATTAAAAGTGAATATAGGAAAGAGTAAGATGATGAGGAAAACAAAAAAATTAGTTAATGAAAGATTGGATATCAGATTGGAGGAGGTATGGAGGAGGTGAATGTATTCAGATAATTGGGAGTGGACGTGTCAGCAGATGAGTCTATGAAGGATGAGATCAATTATAGAATTGGCGAAGGGAAATAATTGAGTGGTACACTGAGGAGTCTATGGAGACAATGAACATTATCCATGGAAGTAATGAGGGAAATGTATGAGAATATAGTTATAACAACGCTCTTACATGGGTGCGAAGCATCGGTGGTAAATGCTGCAACAAGGAGAAGGCTGCAGGCAGTGGAGATGTCATGTTTGAGGGCAATGCGTGTTGTGAATATAATGCAGAGAATCCGTAGTTTGGAACTTAGGAGGAGGTGCAGGATTACCAAAACTATTATCCGGAGAGCTGAGAAGGGATTGTTGAGGTGGTTCGAACATGTAGAGAGAATGTAACAAGAAAATGACTATGAGTGTAAAAATCTGTAGTGGAGGGAAGACGTGGTAGGGAGTCGGCCTAGGAAAGGTTGGAGGGAGGGGGTAGAGGATGTTTTGTGTGCGAGGGGTTGGACTGCCAACAAACATGCGTGAGCGTGTTAGGAGCGAATGGAGACAAATAGTTTTTAGGACTTGATGTGCTGTTGGAGTTGGAACAAGGTAACATTTATGAAGGGATGCAGGGAAACCGGCTGGCCGGACTTGAGTCCTGGAGATGGGAAATACAGTGCCTGCACTCTGAAGGAGAGGTGTTAATGTTGCAGTTTTATAACAATAGTGTCAGCGCTCCTCTAGCAAGACAGTGATGGTGTGAATAATGATGAAAGTTTTTCTTCTTCGGACCACCCTGCCTTGGTGGGAAACGGCCGATATGTTAATAAAAAAACATGCAAACTGTTAGCTATAGGTCAAATATGATTCAACAGAGAAGATAATTTCTCCTATACCTCTTCTGTGCAGAGGACTCTATCAAAGGCCTTACTGAAGTCCACATATATAGTATTAAATACTTTACTGGAAAAAAGGTTAGAAAATTCGTAAGGTAAGAACCCCCTTCGTGAAACCTTGCTGAGATTCATTTATCAAATTATATCTATCTTCCACGATGTCTTCTTCAATTATTAATTTCATCAACTCTTCAGCAACCTATATTTCGTCTTGTAAATGGGTATCACATATTTCCTCTTTCAGTTATCCTGTACGATACCCATTAGTGGTGATGTGATATCAGAAGAGACTAGCTACTCAGGGCTTGGTGCCTTATTTGATTTCACTGTATTAAGTTGTCCGAGGACTCTGTCACTAGTGACTTTGATCTTGAATAATTTATTTTCATCCTCACCAGTATAATTATTGGTAACTAGGATTACATCTGTATCATCTTGTGTAAAAGGCAAAGATGAAAAAAATAGTGTTAAAAATGGTGCACATCTTTGTCAATAACAGTAAGTTGACCAGTGTTACATTTAAGTGGACCTATCTTCTCTCTACTCTTATGCCCATATACATAAAAGAAACCTTTTGGGTTAGTCTTTGATTCCCTCGTAACTTTAATTTCACATTCTCTAAGATGTTTTCTTTCTTTTTTTTTCTTTTTTTTCTTTTACTTCTTAAAATAAATACTGCATATTGGTCACTAAGGTAACTTTCTCCTCTTTTGATTCGTGTAGCTGCCTCTTTTTCACCTAAGAGATGTTTTAGTCTATTATTCATCTATTTAAGGTCATTTACATTTCATCTAATTTCTCTACTTGGAATATATTTAGCTAGAGTTGCTTGTACAAAGCTTTGGAAAAGGCATACTGACATCCATCATCACTGTCTATCATCTGGCCTTCCTCATCATAATCCCTAATCAGGTTACCTGAGTCTACACCACTCAGGTAATCCCTCAGCTCCATCTAATCTGCAGCGCGAAAATTGGGGAGCTTGACTTTGTTATCGTTACTGAGGTATTTTCATGAGATAATGAAACTAAGCGATTTGTAATCACTTTCATTAACTTCAAGATCGTTTAATTATCAGATTCCTTGTTTACCAGAACTAAGTCAATCAGGTTATTTCTTCTAATTGCGTCTGACACAAACTTTTTAAAAAACAGTCCTGGACTATTTCAAGAAATAAACTAGACCCTGAGATTATTTTCTGACCTGTGTAGTTTTTGTAACTTAACCCAAATTATTATTAATAAATGTTTCATCAAACCATTCCTGAAATACGGTACCTTAGGCACACCAATTCAGGCTATTCAATGTGTTTTCTAACCTTACCTGCACACTGTGAATATGTCAAGGTTATTCTAGCAATACCTGCACCCACTGAATGTGTCATATACATGATGTATGTGATGCTCGTGTACTTATGCCAGGCCTTTACTAGCACACAAATAGACAATATGAACGAAAAAAAGGGACTATAAATAGAGCTGAAAATATCTAACAAAGAAAGAACTCGTAGCAATGAGATGAGACTAGAATAAATAATCGACACCGGTCCCAGTGTGTGGAAGGAGTGTTAGGGAGGGA
Source organism: Cherax quadricarinatus (assembly GCF_038502225.1). NCBI lineage: Eukaryota > Metazoa > Arthropoda > Malacostraca > Decapoda > Parastacidae > Cherax > Cherax quadricarinatus. The sequence continues at coordinate 9,958,602 of NC_091305.1, forward strand.
AGACGGGTTTAATATGGAACTGTTCCTCTCTTCCCAGAAAAGGAAAGGTAGAGGTGGAGAGACAAGGTATCCTTTAGGTATACCACAGTATTTGTCGTCAGTATCGCATCATACCCAATCGTCAAGGACACTTCATACCTAGTTCCTAACATCACAAAGACCAGGTTCTCAAGACCGCATAAAATCTGATCGTCAAGGCCACATCAGACCTGGCCGTCAAAACCTCATCAGAACAAATTAGCATTTTCTCATCCGATCTGACCATCAAACTACACCAGATATGGTCAACAATAACACATAAGGTCTGGTTGACAAGACCACATCAGATCTGGTCGTCAAGACCCCAGGAGATCTGGTCGTCAAGACCCCACGAGATCTGGTCGTCAAGACCCCACGAGATCTGGTCGTCAAGACCCCAGGAGATCTGGTGGTCAAGACGACACTGTCGGGTCAGAACAAAAAGCTCTACCTGAAAAACTAGTTTGCTTGGTCGAGAGCATATAATCAAGAGTTCCAAGTTCCATCTTCAGAGAAGCTGGAAAAATATTAATATTTGCACTGAGGTAACGCAGTGCACCTTAGTCAACAAGGTTAAGTAAAGAGGACGCAGTTGTTTTATTCACAGTTTAAGCACATACAGGTCTGACCAGTAAGTGAATCGGTGATCGCACGTTTCTTTAATTTGATAGAGTATCAGAGTAATCCCCCACACACGATATATATATATATATATATATTTATAGATATATATATATATATATATATATATATATATATATATATATATATATATATATATATATATATATATATATATATATATATGTCGTGCCGAATATGTAAAACTGGTCAATTAGCAAGAACTCATTTAAAATTAAGTCCTTTCTAAAATTTTCTCTTATACGTTTAAAGATATATTTTTCCATTAATGTTGATGTAAAAATTTATGATTTTGCACCAAAAGGAACTTAGGAAACTTACCTAACCTTATTACAACAAGAACAATTTATTTTAGCCTAACCCAAATAAATATATTTTAGATTTGTTTACAATAATTTAATACTAAACAAGCACAGTGAAATATATTTTTTCTTTAGGTTCAGAATGATTTTGGCGAAATTATTGCATACACAAATTTTCACTTGTCCTATATGGCAAGATGAGCGTTGCTATTTAAGCCAAGATCGCAAGTTCTGCCTATTCGGCACGACATATATATATATATATATATATATATATATATATATATATATATATATATATATATATATATTTATATATATATATTTATATATATATATATATATATATATATATATATATATATATATATATATATATATATATATATATATAGGACAAGCCACGGGTGGGGTGGAAATCTTTAGCTCAAGTACTTTCACACTTCTCAGTGCATCATCAGGAGCTGTGCAATTTGCAAGGGAGCAACCAAAGCAGGGAAAGAGGTCTCAGAGTAGCATAGGTGTCACTGGCCACGGTTACCCCCGCCTGCGATTGTTTGCATATATATATATATATATATATATATATATATATATATATAATGGGTTTGATTGGTAGTATGGTAGTGGGGAGTAAATGATACGTCTTCGGAGGCTTCTTACTTTATTGTTATGTCGTGGTGGGTACACAGGCTTGTGTGTTTGTGCCCATGGCCTGGGCAGGGCCATCCCACGAGAGAGAGCTGGGAGTACTTGTGTCTTGCTGCTAGGCCACTGTGTGAGTGAGGGCGTGGCAAGGGCCGGCAGGCTGGCGTGCCCACCGAGAGTCCTGGCTACAGAGGGCAGCACCTGAGTGGCGCGAAATATGAACTAAGTTGGCAGACAGCATGGGCTGTTTGTGCAGACAGTACAGGCTGTCTACATATGCTCGGCCACCTACCGCGCGTCGTCCCGACGCGACGATACTGGTGGTAAAAGGAACTCGGTCTCTCTCTCGTAAGAACAAGGCACAGAACACAAAATAAAAACATATATATATATACATATGAACATGGAAAAAAGACTTCCTACAGGGAGGGAAGAAAAAAACATGTGGGGTGTGCTGAACATTGTGGTCATAGGCAGTGAGCATCGAAGGGCATCACTGCACGCCTTCCTGCATCTGGACAGATACTGCAACACAGGAGACATCGCTGCGGCTGAGCTGTGACGTAACAGGTTACGGTCTCCTCTGGAAAGGTGAAGCAGTCATCGTAGGAGTCGCTGCAGGTTTCACTCAGCCTGGGGCACGACATGCTGGTGCCCTCGAGTGAGGCGTCGACAAAACTCGGCAACTGGGCAGGACTTCTGGCAAGCGACTCAGGAGGACACTTCTCGACTGGTACTGTCGCTGGGCTGTCACTGCCAGCGAGCGTGGAGCGAGTTGTGGAGTGAGTCGTGGCAAGAGACGACTGGGCGAAACATCTGGGAGTCGTAACATCATACACCAGACTGCAGTGAGTGAGCTAGCAGTCAAAGTGACATCTTTGTGCAGGCTGCTCACTGAAGCTTGTGACACGAGGCTGACACAGTGTGTCATTCTCTCGACAGTTGGAGTTATAGCAGAGGTTAGTCTAAGCGTCCCCAGACTTGTTTTTCTACATATAACTGCACTCTGACGGTCTGGAGGTGAAGTGAAACAAATCTCGATGGGAATCGTAGCAGGTACGATTCTGCAGAACATCACGAGCGACGAGCATAAAAGCTTTCTGTACAAGAGGGCTCGGTCACTCGGGGCTGTCTGATAGCTGTCAAACACACTGGTCACATGGGTGACTTAGCACAGTGGTGCTACTCAGGTCTGGCTCAGACCTCACTGGACACACGGAAACTTTAAACACACCGCGGTACATACGGTACACTAACATGTGAGAACACTGACTGAGAGGAATTAATTAACACACGACATATATCTTCTCTCAATCTTCTCGACAATACTGAAATAATTACTGAAACACTCGATGGTGACATCATGTGATGTCAGGCGTGATGACGCGAGGTGACATCAGCAGCACTGTGATGTCAGCAGACATCTCGAGGTGACGTCAGGCAGACATCATGACGTCATGAAGTTGGGCAGCATCGTGGGTGACGTCAATGTGATGCGGGCAGCAGACCACAGCATGAGGCCTAGGACATCTGGTAACTCACGTGGCTGGTAGATCCACGTGACATCGCCCACACCCACGTGGCGTCGTGATCCACATGGCATCGTGATCTACGTGGCATGCTGATCTACGTGGCTTGCTGATCTACGTGTCATGCTGATCTACGTAGCTTCGAGTGGCCTCGGGCACTCGGATACACAGCTCTTGCAATGAATTCACATGGAAAACAGCAGAAAACACAGCAGAGGGAGTGAGCAGTGGTGAGTGGTGTATGGTAGGCTGGTGAGGTGTGAGAGTACAGCAGGGCGAGGCAAGGAGCGGCCTCTTCCTCCTCCCACAACCACGTGGAGAACTCACACTGGACGCAGAAATCGCCACGAAACTCACCTCTGGCTTGCTGAAACAGCTGTGCTGAGCTGAACAACAACAGCAACATACAAGTGATGCTGAACACGTGACTTGAGAAACAGCGTGGGACACTGTAGCGTGGGGTCACTTACAATTCTCGGAGAATTTCCGCAAATTTCGGCTGGATCCTGCTTGTACCTGTGTCTGGATGCTCAAACGTGCAGACACGACATCAGGATAACTCGTTGAGAGATGGATGCTTGTTGTATGGGATGATGAAGTGAAGGTGACTTCATACCTCTTCCTTCCTCTCTCAGGGCAAACACAACTGCTGCGACCACCGCTTTCCACTATTTATAACGGGTTTGTTTGGTAGTATGGTAGTGGGGAGTAAATGATACGTCTTCGGAGGCTTCTTACTTTATTGTTAAGTCGTGGTGGGTACACAGGCTTGTGTGTTTGTGCCCATGGCCTGCGCAGGGCCATCCCACGAGAGAGAGCTGGGAGTACTTGTGTCTTGCTGCTAGGCTGCTGTTTGAGTGAGGGCGTGGCAAGGGCCGGCAGGCTGGCGTGCCCACCGAGAGGCCTGGCTACAGAGGGCAGCACCTGAGTGGCGCAAAATATGAACTAAGCTGGCAGACAGCATGGGCTGTTTGTGCAGACAGTACAGGCTGTCTACATATATATATATATATATATATATATATATATATATATATATATATATATATATATATATATATATATATATATATATATATATATAATGTGTGTAACTAGGGATCCAAGGGCAGCTAGTTTTCCCTTCCAGTGACTCAGTACGGCTGTTCAGAGGGGTAATGCCTGCTGTATTTTGGGCATGCGACCCAGCTCTGAGGAGCTGGATGAAATTTTCTCATTATAATCAGTGACAAACACGTAATAATATGTACTAGACATATATTTCTCACACCTCATGTACTGTATGTGCCATCTTTGTATCAACAATGTATCTCTTATATCTTCTGTACCATATTATGTAATGAAATATACCTAATGGTAAAAAAATAATGAAAAGATGGGTTGGTAGGGGAAGTGGAATATTCAAACGGCTTCAGTAAGAAATCCAAATAATCTTACTTGAAACCTTTTTATCCACTTCTCCGAGGCTATAGGTCCCACAATTTACACTAGAGGTGTAACCACGAACGAGTGGTATATAATCATTAACAACACTGCAACTAGCCGAGAACTCGAACCCATGTCGTTTTGGCCCGCCTCGTGGTGAGCGAAAATCACTTGACGCTCTAACCCACAGGACCACTCAACACTACAAAAATCACCCACCGTGATCCGAGGCCATACGGTGGTGTGGGTGCCTCTGAGCTCATTTCATTCTACTTCCCTTTTGGTGTACTAGGCTCCACGAACAGTATATATATCATTGTAGGATTGAGTGGTATGTCCTCGGATCACGATAAAACACCTAGCTCTGCTGGGTGCGTGATTCTTGTAGGATTGCGTCATGTGATATATATATATATATATATATATATATATATATATATATATATATATATATATATATATATATATATATATATATATCGCAGGTTTATTTATAACGCGACATTGAGCAGAACAGTTGCTCTAGATGATATATTTAATAAAATTGTAATCTTTGCTGCATTAGCTCCTGCTAGGTTAAGTTAGCTTGCGTAAGGTTTGTCAGGAAACAGGGCAAGTGTTTCCTGACGCGGGTCTTGGATGATTACCAGCTGTTGGAGCTTTTGGTCATCTGACCGAGGCTGCTAGGTGAGGCCACAACAGTTAACCAGCCAGAGAGAGACATTTAAGACACACACATAGTGAATATCAAACTTATAACAGACAAGCAGAAACAGGGAAAATCTTTCGATCGACATGGACACTAGGCTGGCCAGAGAGCGAGGAAAAAATCTTACAATCAACACAATCAAATAACTATACAGGATGAAAAAAAAACTCTTACAATCAAATAGTGACAAAGTGAAGAAAAACTTTTACAATCAACACACTCAAATAGCTACACAGCGTGGGGAAAATTCCTATTATCTACACAAGTAGGCAGACACACAGACATAACATACACATACACAACCCTTTGCTAAACCAAGACCTAGTCATCCATCCCAAAATAGAAAGGCATATAAAAGTCACAAAACTACAAGAACATTTGTCCACAATGACTGGTACAGATGGGAGCTATCATGTTGGTGGAGCTCTCAGTGTCACTTCGTTGTCTCAGTTAAGTGTTGTGTGAAGCCAAGGGCCGCCACTGAAAGATTTATTTTTATAAACCCTCCAGACCATGATAGCAGTTAAGTGATTACCCGTAGGAATTTTCACCGTCATTTCTCTGGTATTTTTTTCCTGTTTCGTCATCTTCGTTTTCTATTTCTTCTTCTTTTTATGATTATTATTATTATTATTCTTATTATTTAGAGCAACAGTAATATTGCTTTGTTATCAGTGCCACTACAGTTACTACTAACAGCAGTGACAACAACAGCTCTACCTGTGGAAAATTACATTTATCTGAATGTATCATTACGTACATAACAGTAAATGAACAAAGATAATTATTATTTATCAGTTAGACAAGTAGGAATTTGGGACACCTAGGTCGCAAAAAATGTCCCCCATCGATACCTACAACTGTCATATCCACAACTTGCTCTGGACCTATTAATTACAAATGAAATATGTATCACCAGGAATGCTGGTAAATATATAAATTTGTGGACTGTATATTAAAATTAAAAAAGGATTATATATATACACATATACATAACAGAAGGGGAATATCTTAAACTCACTCACCAATTTGACTGGAGATCAAGGTGTATCATACTCAGAAAACCTCACTGTCTATACATGAAAATAACACTGGCCAGAGCTACAAACATAACAGAATTATCTGAGGTTCCTGGAGCTGTCTTGTCCAGTCGTCTGATATCTCAAGTTATGCAGGAATACACATCCAACAATTTCGTCTCCTATTTGAGAGGTGTCAGCCCAATTTTAACCTCTAGAGTATGAAAATTCTTCTCATTATTCACTAACGTCTGTTACTCAATTCAAACAAAATGGCGAGTCTTGTCTGCGCAGGCGCAGGGTTTTCCATTTTCGATAACATAATTTTTATTAAATACAATATAGGCCATCTATTTACCCATAAATTACTGTATTTCCGGAAAATATACAGTATTTTCCACACTACCACTTCTACCATATTAGTACCACAACCACTACTTTTATTACAAGTACTACTGCTTTTATTACAAGTACATTGCTGGCTATCCTGCCAGTACAATTACAGCCTATTATTTTCACATATTAAACTCTGTCTATTGAAATTCGTTGAGCGCATAATTTCCATGGAAAATGTAAATTCATATATTTTTCTTTTCGCTTACAGGTATGTGTGATCGACTTTCTCATTGACTTTCACGATCGTAGGTAAAGTAATGGACTGTTTGTATTCTACGATGTCCTCAACAAATGTGGTTTGTCGCCAGAATTTGTGACCATGGCTTTTAAGGCAATGATCATTTTGCCAAATAAAATGGGAGTACATGTATTTTGGCGCTAGCTCTGTTTCCCATCACTGAAGCACCCACGACACCCATCAATGTCACTCCTCCCACGACACCCTATTCACAATGACTTCCTAGGTACTGCAGTTTCTTCCTCACTCCCAACACTCTCAGACCTCAAAGCTTCTTCACTCTTCTAGAACTCCCAAACCTCAGCACTTACACCTAATACCTGGATGCACCTTCCCTTTCCCCCTGCCTCCACGGAAGCCTGAATATATTTAAAGGTACGAGGCGGATTAGTCTGAAGAAATTTTGCATGAACCATAAGAAGGAAGAGACGGGGCATGGACAAGTTACTTAAATTAATTTTGAGGAAATTTGATATAAGGCTTGATACGCCTGGAGACAAGCTGACAGACTGAGTTTTCAGGGAGAGATCATCTGTGGGTATGTGAGAGGGGAAAAAACAATACTGTGTAGTTACGAAGAACCTCGAGTGGGAGCATATCTCCGTACCTTCACGCATATATAACTGGTTTACTACAGGAAACAAACGTGCTGGGGACGCCACTGATCTCACTACAAAGTGCTGGGGACAGCTACTGATCTCAATACCAGGTGCTGGGGACACCACTGGTCTCATATCCCTATGAACACCTTTGATGCGGTTATAGAAATGTCCAGTTCTGCCTGGTCTTGCAGTCAGAAGAGCGAGTCTGTGACATAGATCGTAATTCAGAGATCGTTTAGTTTTTATTTACGCCTCTGAATTTACAGTTTTACGTGTCTCGTTAAATTATAGATATTAAAATGGTAAAAAGGGTATGTCATACCGATAGGTTGTTGGAAAAATGCCCACAAAATGCAAAAACTGGGACACTGGAAACGTTTCGTTTCAGGGATCTTATGCATGAGAAGTGACTAAGGTCCCAGGCTCGAAGGTTTCCAATAAAATGTCATAGTGTTTGCATTTTGTGTCTTTTTTCAACACTGTTGGAAACTCTGATCCAAGCCCTGTCTTACCATATTTTCATTACACTGTGTTAATCTTACCCCGTGGTGTGCTCTGTTATGAAATGATACATTGCTGCGAGTCTAAAAGCTTAGTTCTTCAGGCGTTACTAAGATAATTTCATTTTTAACACAGCCTAGTAGTTTTCACGTTAAAAGGAAATTGTTTTTAATAACGAAATAAAAAATATGATCAGCTATACAGTGTCCATAAATTAACAAGAAACTTTATAACATTTATATTTATATTAGCCGCAGCAATTACTCTCTGTGTTGACTCTAGAAAATTCTACAGAGAAGGTGGCTTCACTCACAACGAAGGCAAAAGACTTGGCAGACGATGCAACATCCCCCCAATGAAAAGCAGGGGTGTCACTAACACGTTAAGAGACAATACAATAAGTGTCAGGGGCCCGAGACTGTTCAACTGCCTCCCAGCATACATAAGGGGGATTACCAACAGACCCCTGGCAGTCTTCAAGCTGGCACTGGACAAGCACCTAAAGTCGGTACCTGACCAGCCGGGCTGTGGCTCGTACGTTGGTTTGCGTGCAGCCAGCAGTAACAGCCTGGTTGATCAGGCTCTGATCCACCAGGAGGCCTGATCACAGACCGGGCCGCGGGGGCGTTGACCCCCGGAACTCTCTCCAGGTAAACTCCAGGTATGGTCACAATACTGTGTATATCGGAGAAAAGTGCATCTCGGTTTAAACACATGGATAAGGTTTTCTTTAATCGCATTGTGTTTACACTTAAGAGTTGTGTATCTCAATTTATATCCACCGAGAGAGTGTTCCGGGCATCAACGCCCCTGCGGCCCGGTCCATGACCACGCCGAAGTTTGTATCTCTCACCGTATATACGAGTTAACCAAAAGATGTACATTCCAATGTATTTACACCCATACTTGTAGGTTACCTGCAGTTGCTTCTGGAGGTTACAGTCTCCGCGACCCAGTCTCGGTCAAGACCTCCTGGTTGCTGGCCTGATCGATTAAACTACTGGTGCTTGCCGCCCGCAGTCCAATATATACACCATAGCCTGGCTAATCAAGAAATGAACTGAGGGAATTTGTCGAGTTCCCTCTTAAAGACAGTTAGGAGTTTGTTGATAATCCTCCATAAACATGAAGGGAGAGTGTTGAAGAGTCTTGGTCCCTTTGCACTTGTTGAGTTCTCTCTCGGCGTATTCATCGCTACCATGATTTTCATCGGAGGTATCTTGCACTGTCTGGCAAGCCTTTTGTTTTTATATATAGTGATTTCGGTGTGCAGAATTGGAGCCAATCACTCCAGAATCTTCCAGGTGAAGTTTATTTTAATCACTATTTTATGGATTGAAGTGGTCTTGAGTGGCAGTATACATGTGAATTGCAACCTCAGTGACCCACTTACAATCGATGGGCTTTAAACCTAACAAGCTAACTAACGGTCGCTACCTCATTCTAAATTGTTAGTTGGGTGAACGGCCGCCAGGGAGCGACCGAACCGGTAACTCAAGATACTGCAGACACAAGAGACCAAGTTGGCCAGTCGCGCGCTAGCCAGCGTGTGGATGTGACACGTAGCTCAGGCGATTTTAATTTTTATCAAGATATACTAAGAACCGTACAGTTTTCGCAGATGCTAAACGCTTCCGAAGATTTATAACTTATTCAGAAAAATATAAATAAGTAGTAGATCCATTTTTGGAAACATTCTTAGAAGCAGCATTTCTACGGGACTGATATTAGGAATCATTCAAACGACCTAGGCAACAATAGATTTAAGTTAATACTGTATTGAAGCTTCACTTTGATAAAAGTACATAAACTATATTATATATTTGTGACATAAATCAACGTACCTTAAATAGCAAGTTACAATTGACCTTCATTACCAAGTGGACATTAGAACTGGACTGACTTCTAAACCAACAGGTTACTTTTCGTACAACTGTGCTTGCAGTGCTTGACGTTGATAATACGTATTACAGACCTTGTCAAGAGTTGACAGTAGTACGTGTTGTGGTCTTGACAGTACGTGATACGGGCCTTGTCAAGTGCTGATAGTTCGTGTTGACAGTACATGTTACGGTTCTTACCACGTATTGACAGTACATTCTACGGCCTTTAACACGTGTTGAGTGCGTGCTACATACGTATTGACAATACTGTTCCTCACAGGCATTGTTGGAACCGTTGACTGTCGCGGCTGAATTGTTTAAGGCAAGGAACTAAGAGACTACTAGTAAACTACAGTGAAGCTGACTCTGCTAAAACAACGTCATGTGAGAGGCCAGAGGCACTGGTGCACGTTTAGGACTGCTATGATTACACAGCTTCGTGTCAGCATGTTATTATCTGTTGCGTGACGTGAAGGGGAGTGCGAGGCAGTATACAAAGCCATCTTGAGCTACCTCCCCTAGACTTGAGTTCGTGCCCGTGTCCAGCATGAATGAGAAGAGTGAACCGAGCGAATCTGCTGCCTCCGCCAGTGGCAGCAGTATGAAGGTCAATGTCATGTATAGGGGCATAGTGTACCGGGTGCGAGGCATCAAAGTCCTCTGCTCCGTCGTCACCGCCGTCATCCTGCTTCTCGTCGCTATTGTCGGACTGGGTGTCTGGATGCTGGTCAGTGCCTACGCAGAAGAGAAGGCGGAGCCATTCGACAATAATGTCAATGCAACAGCGCAAGCCCAAGGGAGCAAAGATACAGAGAATCCTCTATCAACACCCTCTACTATAGACTTCAACGCCCCGAGTGTTATACTTGAAGATCTTCCTATCGCGGAACAGATACCTATATCGCACTCTGATGATGATCATGTTAACGAGGCTGTGGGTCATTTCCAGGCCGTGACGCCAAGCAGGGATCTTACAGCTCCGTCTCACAATCCTAGTCCAGACCCAACCTTTGGACTCTTCGATGGACTGCTGGAACTAAGAGATAAAGACTCAGAGGGAACCACACCTGTCGCAGATACCCCACCTGATTTCTGGCGGCCCATAGACATCACTCATGAGAGTGACAGTATTGTTGAGCACTCTGAGAGCGAACCTGTGGTGGTCCCTTTTCCCTCAGATCGTTATAGCGAGTACAGAGAGGGGGCATCTGAGTTCGCACACAACAGCAACAGAAGAGTGGATGACTTCCCAGAAGACAATATTCCTAAATATCCACTGCAGGGAGGTCTTCCCGATAACATTCCTCGGGACATTGATCCGGCACTGCTCGACATGGGGCTACCATTTCCATACCCACCATCCCTCTCTACGACATTGGCACTCCCATCCTCTACCACCCCCATGTCCAGGAGACCCAGCAACCTCCATCATTATGTAGACTTGCAACATTCACCGACAGAAACCCTTCGTCGACAGCATTCCTTACCACCTCTCAACTCGCGCCCACCGTATACATACCACGCAGTCTACGACCCACCACAACCCGACGATTACAGCGATCAACCTGCCCACGATCCTCCAGAACGTTACGATTACAGTGAACAAACGACTGATGACCATGACCAACCATATCAACAGAGTCACGAAGTACCACAGCAAACCTACGAGCACTACTACGAACCATCATTACAAGGCAGTCGTCTATCATACCAACCCTTAACTCTCCGCGAAGCACCAACTGAGATATCGGAGGCTTTTCCCGGTATGTCAGATAATGACAACTCTCAAAAATACAATGCAAAACGAGGTGAGCAAATATCGCAGGGATTCACGATGCCACCAGGTATCAAGATTCCTGAAGGTATTATAGTGCCAACAGGTGTTACAATACCAGCAGGTTTTAAGATACCAACAGGGATGACGTTACCGGAAGGAGTCACCGTCCCCGAAAACCTGGAGAACCTGCGAAATTCTGAAGGAGAAAAATTAGATCGTGTAAGGCTAGGCTCAGCGGGTTATTTCGAAGATATGATGTATTATTACAACAAACATGAAAGAAAAGCGACAAATATATCTGAACATTCATCTACTCCCGAAGAGTCGCAGTACAGCCAAAGAAAGGGCCTGACACAGGAGGACCCTGGATACTCTGGCCCACCCGTGGTTGGTTATAGTGACAGAGTTCATGCCACGGAACGCAGCACATCAGACCCAGTATTTCAGTATTTCTGGGATGCATATCATCATAACGGTAAACCACCAGCCGAGCATGACGACAGAGGACCTGTTCCTGAAGAAGCTTCGACACAAAGTTGGAGATCGCCTCCACCAAGAAGGCAACGACCTCGTATTAGTGCCTTTCAGCCTAACAGTGGTGGTGCTCGACCCAAAATTCGAGGTCTTTTACCCAATGGGCAAGGCAACCGCCCCTTGCCTTCACGTCTAGACGCTGAACGGCCCCCAGTGCAAATTCCAAATCGAAGTCTTTGGGTTGATCAAAATAATCGACCTCCACTACAGACAACTGCAAGGCCTGATCACAAAGCTTCCACGAATCACAGACCTTTGTTGGGCCCTCTGTATGACATATATGAATATTCTCAGAGGTTAGCATCTACGTTATTAAGCTTCCCAGCAAAAATTGACAGCCGGTTCAATGAATCTAGAAAAGAATACATGCAAAATGAGGTGGAATTACTGGAAGATTACAATAAAGTGTTCAAAGAAGCAGACACAACAAGCGCCGATGTGTTGCCCGATATGTTTGACAACAGACCTGGCAGGAATGAGCGCCTCATGCTTCTTGACTCTGAGAAACTTCGAGCTCTGAACCCTTTTGAGCTATCGCTCATTACCTGGACATTTTTGGATTTCTGGGAGTTCCTTATTGAGAAAGTCGGTACCCTATCCAAAGAAGACCTCCAATTGCTAGAGCTACGACTGGAGCGTTTAAGACAAAACAAGGACCGTGTGCTGACACAAAACTTCATGAAAGCAACAGTCAATGAAGTGTCTCAGGCTTCAGACAGAAGCTTTCCAGAACTCTCTCACGCAATTACAATGGTAGAGGATCTTCTCGAGAGTCTTCCAGAGGTGGAGAAGGTCGAGGACACAGATACTTCTTCCTCCCATGACGTGGTAGAGGGACGCATGTGGGATCCACTCGGAATGTTCAGTTCTGAGCAGCGTGTGAAGTTTATGGAATTCGCGATCAAGGTGTTGTTTAAGTTCGGTCGCGTTTATCTGAAGAAGCGGTACGCGTTGGACTGCATGATGCTGCTTTTCTGCAAAGACCTTAATGCCAACACCAAGAAACGTGGAATGGATGGCATGGCAGCCAAAATAAAGAGGTGAGAATTATGACTAGTTCCAAATTATAAATCTGTCTTACAGACAGATTTATAATTATTGTAGGCTCATAGTCGGCCAGGTCAGCATCATCTTAAGTTTACCTCCTGACCTTCGAACACAACCGAGATTGTGATGTTAACTGGACCTTGTCACTTCTGATGCGGAACTAATTAAAGCACTGATCCAACCGTCAGTTATTTGTCAGTAAAAGGTTAAGTAGCACGATAGGCTGAAGAATTGGAAGAGGGTTGCCGGCGAGCGATGGGATGAGGGATTTGTCAGTATGGAGACCTCTTAAACTTATCATTCCAATTCCCTTTACGGAGCTTTCCGTCCTGTAACAGAAGGGGTTATTCTGCACACATGAAGGGTTGTATCGAAAGAGATCTTGAAAGAGTATTACCTCATTAGCGAACATGTTGAGGTTGAAAGCACTTGAACTGTAAACTGGTTATGATAATGCCCAGCCATTGTCCTTCAACAATTGTGCAGTATATCCTTACTGAACTTAACCATTGTCGTGCAGTATATCCTTACTGTACTTCAGCCATTGTCGTGCAGTATAAGCTTGCTGTAGTACTTCTTCAACTCGTTTGTGTTCAGTGTTTCCAATTAATTTTATAGACACATCGGCCTTCCCTCTTTCACGCAATGTTCCATTCAGCGCTATTTTCCATTCACTCTACTTTCCACTCATTCAACTTCTCACGTTCCCTGCTCACAGTATTTCTCGCGCACTACTTTTCACTCCCACTGTTTCCTACTTACACTCCTTCCCACACACGCACTCCACACTCGCACTACTCAACTCACACCACTTCCCAAACACACTTTTGTAAAATTATAGTACTCGCACTACCCATTCACCACATCCCACTCACACAAGTTCCCACTCACAGCAGTGAACGGTATTTGTAAGAGGGAGTAACTGCAAGTAATTATTGTTGGTGAGTGCAACTGTGAAGGTCAGTAGAGCTTCGGTTGTTAATCCAGGAGATAAGTGTCCACTTGTTTACGGTTGTGTGGTGGTTATTAAAGGTGTGTTGGTGCGGTAATGGTTGTAGTGGTGGTGATGGTAATGTGTCGGTGGTTATAGGTGTGATGATGGTGGAGTGAGCGGTAGTGGCGTTGGTAGTGGGGTGAGTGTTGCTGGTATTTGTAAAGTGTATGTGGTCTTCTTGAAGTGAGGATCTATTGTTGGTAATAGCCCGAGTGCCCCATGGCAGGCAACTTTTACTCGCACCTCAGCTATCCCCACTCGTGTATCTGCTCAAATAATGATCAAAGTTGACCAATGTTTTCATCAAAGTGACCTTCAATTATATTTGCTATTAGTAATTCCTAACTTGCCCATTATGTGAGAGAACTCAGTATGCGTGCACAAGCAACTTGAAAAACATTTGTGTGATACAGGGTAATTCACAAGGCACTTGACGAATCAAAACAAGAGACCAGGTTAGTTATGAAAGAATGATTTGCAGAAGCGACGGTGCCTAGAAGCAGTACTGATCAAAGTGTCCAACACTAAGGCATAGAACTCTGCGAGTAGGTGGTATGTACTAGCCCCTAACTTCTCTGGCTAAGACCTCGCATAAATTAACCTGACCTCTTGTCTCTTATCTAAAAAAAAAAAAAAGGCACAATACCGTGACTGGAACGATACACAAATAACCCGCACATAGAAGAGAGGAGCTTACGACGACGTTTCGGTCCGACTTGGACCATTTACTAAGTCAAGTCAAAGTCGTCGTAACCTCCTCTCTTTTATGTGCGGGTTATTTGTGTGTCTCTTATCTATTCTGTATATTCACATGCTGTGTTTTGGATTGATAAAACCCCAGTGGACGAAAAGTCTCTTAAAATGTTACACGTGTTATTAAACACATGTCTTCATCCCAGTCAGTCGTGCACTTATTCTGCAGTGTGTCTGTTGATATACCTCGTACTTGAACTACGAGTGTAAATGCATGAAATTGCGTGTCACTGCATTATTAATAACCAGATTCGTGAAAACTTGAATTGTATTATACAAAGAAATTGTTATCCATGTTATGATGTAACCTGTAATCAGTTATAAATATCTACTCACTGGGATCTAAAAATACCCTATGCGACATCTGTATTCCTCTTTTTTTTTAACAGACTTGATCGCGAGCCGCGGCAAGTTCTGTAGCAGTGTTGGGCAACCGGTTAGGCATGACACATCGACGTGTGTCACGGCTAATTCTTAACGAAGATAGATAAATTAGGCTATATTACGTAAATATTAGCAAGGCTATGCTAGTTGCGATGTAAAATCTCAAACTGGCACATTATAAATTTTCATAACTTTACCTTAGGGAAGGGGGAGCACGCGATATATATACCGGAAACTGCATACTTCTCTAAGTGTATTAAACATTGAGTATACATTTTCTTAATTTTAGGTTTTAGCACTTTCTTTGATTATAATTTATTTTAGGTATTAAAGTAATCGTGATAACCAACGTGCAGTTGATGATAGACTTTAGACCAACCTCGGTAATCTTGAGATGGGGGAGTAAGTAATTTTCAGATGATCCCCCACACCTTGCCAATACCAGTCGCACTCAGAATTACTTGGATGAACCTAGTAATTCGTAAGCCATTCGCAAATCATCACAACTGACATGTCTTCAAGCACTGCCCCACAAACAGAGCAATTGGGTCAAAGGTAGAGTCGACTACTGTGGAGACAAAACACTGCGAATTATGACAAATTACCCTATGTAGGCCAACCTCTGCTGCTAGTAAGCCAACCGCTATCAGTGCTATTGGTATCAATTTTGCCATAAGAGCAACCACACGATTACGATTTTCCAAATAAACCATCTGGTGTATGGGAAGGTCACTGCAATCGTAGTCACTCCAAAGCTCCTCAGGGATGGTACTGGGTGTGGGGAGAGGTAGTGTGATGAGTGGAATAACGGTATTGAAAGAGCTGGGATAAAAAGTTACAAAGATGCTGGGTTCTCAGTACTCCTTACACAGTTTGTTAAAAACATTCTTCGGGTGGACGCTGTGTGATGTTTACGTCCTATTTTATGTACTGACCTGATTGTTTTATGTTAGGAGACAAACCACAACCACACAAGAGTTGAAGAGTAGCAAACATTAGATGAAGATTTCGAAGAATTCATACCTACCTCTCCCAGTTTTATTGTCTAAGCACACCTGAAGGTTGGGAAGCCGATGTTTCAATGGCAGGGCCTCTCATTTCTCTTTCTTCCCAACTCTTTATTCATTACTCGACTCTTTGAGCTCCTTGTCACGCACCGAAAGAGTAACATTTATTTTTTCCATGTTACGGTCATGCTTTATTTTTTTTCTCAGTTTATTTCTGTGACCGTCTTCATTTTTTAAGTTATCAGAGCGGCATTCAATCTTACAGTTTGCTGCGGGTAATCCTTGGGACACAATCTTTTGCACTTGTTTTTTTTTTTTTAATTTCTGAACAATTGCCACAAGTCGTGGACAAGATGACGCGTTTATTTTTATCAATACATGATAAACATATTTATATTTTACCCCCTCTTATCTGTATTCTTCCTTACCCACCTCGTTTTTGCTCTTCCTAAATGTCTGCCTTTCCTTTACCGACACTTTCCAGCCTTTCATTTCCACTGCCTGTCGCTTTCCCTTTCGCCATCCTTTATTAATTAACCCTCTCGTCCTTCTTTTATAACCCTCTCCGTCTCGCCCTTCCTTTATCCTCCGTTACCCTTCCTTTCGCCCTCCCAAAACCCTTTTTTGGTGTTTTTCTCTTATATTCCTTATCCCAGTCAATATAAAAATAAACTAGCAATGTTGTCTAGTTTTCAGTTCCATTTTGTGGGAGTTACTACAAATGCTGAAATAAATTATTTTTATAGTGACACCGCAAATATCTCCTTTGTACTTCGTTTCAAGCAATAATGGGTCACGGTGTACCTTATGTTTGATTCTTCCCAAAATGATCAATCATTAAAAAAAAAAAACTAACGTTTTGAAGGCCCGCTACACAACCTGGTAGTTCTCTCGCATGATTTCTCTTCTGCATATCATTATCTCTCTCTTACTGGTCCACCAACCTCGCTTAACTTCTCACGGAGAAGCTGATAGATTCACCATCATCGTCTCTCATGCCATTGTCACCGATATTCACGGTAATCTAACACTTCCCACACATAAACCATCACACCTGATTGCTGTTGAAACCGGGTCCACTTGCCGGGTTAAGGGATACGGTACTGGATGACTTTTTGGGTTAGGAGATGCGGTACTGAGTGACTTTCGGGTTAGGAGATACGGTTACTTAGATACAGGTTT
Organism: Cherax quadricarinatus; assembly: GCF_038502225.1. Taxonomy (NCBI): domain Eukaryota; kingdom Metazoa; phylum Arthropoda; class Malacostraca; order Decapoda; family Parastacidae; genus Cherax; species Cherax quadricarinatus. Next base: position 9,976,192 of record NC_091305.1, read on the forward strand.
GACAGGTGACTGGTCCCGATACGTCTCCTTGGTCGTCACGTTATGCTCGATAACGCCGCGAACTGGTGTGATTCCACCTAACACTACCCTCTTAGCCGGACGCCGGCCAGGTGTAGCACCGTTACAAGAGGCGTTACTGTCTCCTGTGGTTACTGTACAGTGATGACTGAAAGAAGGGCAGTGTGGGAGTGAACCCGCTCCGTTTAAATCCCGCTGCTCTTTTTTTTTCTCTACAGTATGTATTTTTATCATAGTATGAGATTATACTTTCTATTTTAATAGTAGTAGCAAGGTGTACTAGTGTTGGATATATGGTTGAAGTACTGTCGGGTGTAGTAATATGACGTGTGGTGTAGTGGTTAAGTGATGCTTTGTTGTTAATTTACCGTAGTGGTTACCTATAATAAATACATATAATATATACCCGGTCTACTGTAAACCTTAGAATTTCGAGCCAATTTATAGGAAGGCATGCATATCTTATAGGAAGACATCCATATCTTAAACAGTGTAGATAATTCGAGGTCCGGAGATGTCTCACCAACACTAAAAAAAAAAAGAAACCTTCGAGGAGACTTAAAACATACAAAATACTCAGTGAGTGAATTCCTGATATACGTAAATATGACAGAACCCCTGGGAAATATGAGGTAATATTTTTTCATCCAAATAAGTGGATGGTAGATCACATTTCTTGAATCAAGAGCCCTTCACATGAATCAAGATCTCTCCTTTTATGTGCGTAGTGAAAAGTGTACTCACTGCATTCATAGTTACAGACATGGGCGTAGGAATAAATTTACAAATCCTTCAATAGGAGGAAGAATACCGTTCATTTTTGCACGTTTTAAAGGCTAATGAACAATTACACTAAAGGCAGTTAACGGTTGTGAAAAATCGTTAACCCGTTGTTTTCATCTCTTCGTTTTCATTGGCAAAATGGTAACGAGATGACTATAAACAACTCACCGAACGGAGTGTTAGAACGTAACTTAAGTTGGGTTCCCAGACTACCAGTCTCAAGTTTCCTTAATTGTCTGAAGCTTAAACTAGTCATGTTTACCCCTTTCAGAGAGATAAACGAAAAAAATCGTAACATAAAAAGGCACATTGACAAAGTCAATGGTCCAAGTCGGACCGAAACGTCGTCGTAAGCTTCTCTCTTTTATGTGCGGGTTATTTGTGTAAAATCGTAAGGTTTAAAAATAGAAAACGTACCTGTTTGTGAGTATCAGTTTATTTATGCACACAAATCATGATGAAAGTTGAACATTAAAATGGTATGAAATACCGACAGATTGTTAGGAAAGACACATATGCAACAGTTAGGTATCTTTATTTCGAAATAAAGATACCTAACTGTTGCATATGATGAAAGTTAGAACGCTCCATTTGCTCAGACTTTATTTTGTAATTGCGTGTTTTCTCACTTAGTTCTGGTTGCAAGAGTCGAGTCTACAGTAGGCTCCTAAACCAAATGTGAACGGTTTACAAACTCCCTGCCTCGTGCACCTATCGTAGCTAAGTTATTCTACAACTGTGTATGGTGTCTGGTTCCTTTATTTCCTGGTATAGATTACTACATTGCCAGACTACCTTCAGGCTGAGGAAATATTACCCAGTGTGATTTTTTTTTAACTTCCGTATGTGAACCCTTGTCCTCCGAACCTCACCTTTCAGACAGTCCCTGTTTCTTATCAAGTCCTGTGAGTATCTTGCATATTATGTCTCCTCTTGTTTTATCCTTTAGATTTCCAACTTCATTTATTTAAGTTTATCGTAAGTAAGCCTTTTCAGCTTCAGAGCCAGTATCATTACAAACATCCGAACTTTCTATAGTTTATGTACATGTTTGATCAGGTGTAGGCCTAGGCTGAAACCACATTCTCTGACAGGTCTGACATACTCGTATCTCGTACATAGTCTTGGATGACTGTTAAGGTTTCTGTTTTCAGTGACCAGATTTTTGTTAGTGGTTCCTACACTGGTGCTAATGGCAGGCATTGTCATGACCACTGCAGCTAGAAGAAAGATATATCACTTGTCTATCGTGTGTACATGTGTAGTGTACACATGCAACATCGAATCACAAAAACTGTGGCTCGTGGTTCAGTGGTAGCGTTTTTGGTTCACAAACGAAGGACCCAAGTTCGATCATCGGGCAGGTAAAGACATTAAGCATGTTTCCTTACACATGTTATCCCTGTTCATCTGGCAATAAACCGGTATCTGGGTATAAGCTAATTTTTCGTTTACGTAAAGCATAAGCTCACTTACACATGTATATTGACAAATCACCAACATAGCAGAGAGAGATCAATTGGTGGGTCTGTATCTATTGTTCACCTGAAGATTCACCCCACTTCTCTCCCTCAAGGAAAACAGTGTACTAAAGGTCTGCAAATTCATAGCTTATGCAAAGTGAGGTATTTCACATTTCGTAAATTTTACAAGATTTAGGGTAACAGATTAAGTTTTGCCATAAAATTAAAAAGTGGATTATCAAAAATTATCATAACTCTTTTGAATCCAACAACTATACATAAACCTCTTAAATTTACAAAATAACGTCAGTCGAAATCACGCGGAAGTCTTACAAGGAAATAGAGTTCACAGTATGGAAGCAGGTGTTGGGTGAGCTGGTGTTGAGCACGGCATATGTATAGCCTCATCACTTCACCCTTGTTTACTGTTCCGCTCGTGCTGCTGCTTATCATTAGCTTCACCAATCTTCTTCCGCTCTGTTACAGTTGTTATATTCCGCATGCTTGTATGTAATTGGACCCATAAATTAAGGAAGCGCACATTTATGAAATAGTTGGCATACGTTCAGTCAAAAAACATGTTTCAGCAGACATAAATCGGAACTTATATGCAAGCACTATATATTCCTAACAATTAAACATTACAATCAGCTAAGTACATATTTAGTGTGTAAATACTAGAAATGTTTTTTTTAATATTGTTATTTCGCTTGCATTTCTCAACATGTTCGATTGCAGGGAGACGAGACCGTGTTGTGTAACGGATTCGTGCATTATTTTTGAAGCAATTGACAACCCAATTCGTCTTCACCACCTCGGTATACGGTATACGCATCTAAGGAATTCTGATGTTGCTGAGTAGAGGTATTTTTGTCAGATTGCGAGTAAATTTTCTCCTGACATCAGTTTCAGCCAAAAGACCCGCTCAGTAGAACTTCTGGTCATTTGGCCAATACTTTCTCTGGCTTACCGTTGCCTCCCTCCATCTCCCATCCCCACTCCCGAAAATATTAAATAACACTCACGAAATCGTAATAACACGGTTCCAAACAAACCACGAAACGGGCGGGGTTTGAACCCCTGGCGAGTGTCATTTGCTATGGGTTCAAATCCCACCCATTCCGTGATTTATTAAATAACACATCATAAGCTGTGTGGGAAGGTTTTCCATCCAATTTAAAAATCAAAAGATGAACACAACAGCGACATCAAGTGACCTACAGACGGACCGCTGCCTTTACTGTTAACATAATGTAGTGAACATGTTACTGCTAAGTAGCTTCCCCGGCTCCACATGTCGAACCATATGCTGAAGTTCCCAACATGACGATCGCCCAAATTAAGGTCAAAAATAAATGACTTGTTTTCCCAACTCCAACGATGCTTTCTACCTGAAGGGTATTCCGGGGATCAACGCCCTCGCGATCCGGTCCACGACCAAGCCTCTCGGTGGATCAGGGCCTGATCAACAAGGCTGTTACTACTGGCTGCACGTAGTCCAACTTACGAACCACAGCCCGGTTGATCCGGCACCGATTTCAATTATTTGTCCAGCTCCCTTTCGAAGGCAACCAGGGGTCTATTGGTAATTCCCCTTATGCATGGTGGGAGGCTGTTGAACAGTCTTGGGCCCCGGACACTTATTTCTCCAAATATGTTACTTTAAGTTATGTTAAGGTCAAATTTAACTGATAATTATATTCGTTAACAATAATAATAGTCATATTTGACGAGGTCAGATTTTGATGAGCGAACAGAAATTTATGGAGAAAACTTGAAAAAAATAAACTTATTATAAGATCACAGTCACTTTCAGCGTAAAATATTTCTTACGAGGTTGAGTAACAAATATTGTGGCTGGATCTAAGGTGCAAGTGAGTGTACCCAAAGATTTAATATCGTACTAATAAATTACTTAACTAATTAAAAAATTAATAACAGATTAGGTATTAAAACGTTTCAGTTAATATTTCACTTAGCATGTATAACTCAAATATCTGAAGGTAGATGGCGCATTCCTAAATAAATGTCGATCTTTGTCTACGATATATAGCTCTCATTACATCACTGTTTTTATTTTTTTTTGTTTTACATTATGGGTTATCGAATTATTATATTAGTATTACACCGTATTATTATTATTATTTAGCGAGACAAGCGCTAGACCCGTTTGGGTCACTGAAGAATCGCCCTTTCCAAGGAAATAAGATGAATAAGTTATTCACTTTCTAACGTAAGTAAATTAAGTTGTTTTATGTTGCGTAAATTTCAGCATTTTTAAGTTAGGTTGCTGATATCACTTAGGGTACAAAATTCAAATGGCAAATAAAAAAAACGCATAACCAGTTATTTGTTTTTCTTGGGAGAGGAAGCATATCTTCAGCTGATGATTAATTTTTCAATTGAATTTAAAGGCAACGAGCTGTCATTCTACCTATGTTCATTTCAAAGTCTGGTTCTACCTAAGGTTCACTAGCCGCCTTTTCCTAGGATTCCACTACAACTCTTGGCTAACGAAAAGTTACCTTTGTACTGCTTCATGAACTGGGTAAGAAGGTATAGGGAGACTTACCCTATGTGGTGATACTTTTTTTAAATATAGGGTGAAAAAGCAATCATCAAAACGTATAATGTGATATTCATCATTTAATGTTTGTACTGGTTTGAGCCGTAAGCCATCGGAAAGCATCTGTGCCCCTACCAACCAACAAGAATGTGTACTCACTCTCATAAGACATCCACAAGGCCTTGCTTAAGGTCTGTTCCTGCTGCATAGTCCAGCAGTCTAATATAAGGTTAGGTGATGGACTGATGGTTTGTTTGTCAAATGTCTGCATAATGTACTGCTACAGTATATTATGACACTGTGCGCCTCAGATTACCGGACTAAACATAACCTTAGCCCGGTAGAGTATAACCTTAAACCAGCTAGAGTATGAAACCGTGTCCCGGTTGAGTATAATCATGTCCTAGCTTAATACAACTGACCTCTGAAAGAAAACTTTCCCTAGATGAGCCTAATCCTGCCAAGGTCAATTTATCGTTGTTACAGTGTCTTCCCCGCCAGTGTGTCATCTAGTGTACGCCCAGCCAAGCTAGGCTAACAGTCCGCGAGACTTGGGGGCACCAGTAACTGTAGCTGTGGTCCTGGGGGCCTCGTCTGCCCTGGTTTCTCTCTGCCATCTCTTCCTGGCCCGAGCCTTGCTCCCTTGTAAAACACGGTTATTATTACTCCTACCTGTGATTTACCCGTGACCTGTGTCGAGTTTTTCTACTCTTGACCAGGTCTTCCTGCTGATGGTCTGGTCGACTAGGATGGAGAGCACAGAATATGTTGCTCTAGATTTAAGCAGACCTATGCATTACACCTTATCAACATGAAGGAGCGTTAAGCCCACAGGGGTCATATAGCGCCTTGAGAATGGGAAGCAGTCAGGCTTGATTATGCACTTCAACCTCAGAGTTAAGAACATAAAAGTGAATGAACACCGCTGGCCTTCTGACAAAACATACAAGAACGGAAGAACATTGCAGCAGGCCTACTAACCCATGCTAGGCAGGTCCAAACCCCACCCATTCAATGTACCCGTGGGACGGGTCCCGTCCAACCTATACTTGGAGAGGGTTTCGGGGGGTCAACGTCCCCGCGGCCCGGTCTGTGATCAGGCCTCATGGTGGATCAGGGCCTGATCAACCAGGTTGTTACTGTTGGCAGTAAGAAAAACGACGTACGAACCGCAGCCTGGCTGATCAGGTACTGACTTTAGATGCATGTCCAGAGCCTTCTTGAAGACAGCCAGGGGTCTATTGGTAATCCCCTATATTTATAGTTACCTAAAGTTCTCGCCACAGTGAAGCTGTTTGGCATTTTGTTTCACTTATCTCTTTTACCAAATCAATACTTCCCGATAGGCTCTCTAAATCTAAATTTATCCAGCTTGAATTCATTGATGGAAGTCAGACCATAGTTAGATAGTTTCAGTATATTATTTATACCCCCTTGATTTATTCCTGTTTTCCATTATTATTATAACGATCCTGATAGCACTTAATAAAAACCAGTCACAAGTTCATTATCACATAAACAGGAAACACGTATATAAATTAAGTAACAAACAAACTTCGTGCTTGCACTAACGGTTTCGTATATGTATTATACAAATTTCACTAAAAACTGTAAAATGCTTTAGTCAAAACAACTGCAGTCTTAAAAAATAAAACTGTGTGTCAGCTGCACAACGTTATAACTGTTTAACCTCCCCTCCTCCCCCCCCCCAAAAAAAAACATGACTTGCCTCAGTCTTACGGTCCGAGTAAGCAGGTCTACAACGGCTTGTGCCATATATGGTCTATTCTCCCACAAGTCTAGACTGGCATTTAGCGCTTAGAAATTAAAAGGTCGAGAACCGGTGTAAATTACCCCAAATGGGGTAAAAATGAAAATCTCGGGGATGATGAAGGCTCATAAACATATTAATAAAACTGCACAAAAAATGATTTAATAGGCGAGGCAAATTATGAAAGTTATATTTTTTCAAACAAATGATTTTTAGTCTAGTCACTCTAGTGGGTAATTTCGCTGTATACAAATTTGTTTTGGGGTAATACTTAGATGATGATGACGGTGAAATATTATTTCATCATCATCATCATCTAAGCCTAAGATGATGACGATGATTTATTATTATTATTATTATTATTATTAATATATTTAAAAACAAGCGCTGAACCCATATGGGTCGTACGTCTTAGCGCTAAGTTACTGCCCAACCTGCCCGTGGTACGAGGGAGAATTTTTTTTTGGGGGGGAGGAAGAAACGCTTACCCCATAAAAGTCGTCGAGAACTTGGAGAGTAGGAGGTAATCAGGTTTGATCCGAGGAAGGGGAACTCCTTGGAATAAGAGCCCTTCTCCAGTACCCTCCCCTCCCAGCCCCGTTGAATGGCACAGAATGTGGAGATGTTAGGTTGGATCGAAGTCTGAGCCGTTAATTAACAAGCCTATTGCAACACTGTTAGTCTGCAGTAAAACCAAATTATATGATAATTACTATTTTTAGATGTCTACGGTCGCACTGATGAATTAGACTTTCCCACTGGTGACACTCCTTAGGTTGTATTCTAATAATCTGAACTATTTTACATCTCGCAGATTTTAGCAAGGTTAAGTTAGGTTAATAGCTTACTAAAAATGTCATTAAATACTTCTGTATCGCTTTAGTTAACCTTCAGCCCTTGGTTGAAGGGTAAAGGGAATTGTCACATAATCCATCCGGGGTTAAAGAATGTACGTACTAGATATATCAAATCTTTGTCACCAACCCTTCAACATATAAGTATCTGGTATACGTTATATCAAACCTTTGTGTAATGTTTACTGTCAAACTAGAAATAAATATAGAAACAAAATACTCGTAAAAAATACTAAAATTATGTCACTTCTCACCAAATGAAGATTTTAACACAACTTACAGTTCGAATTACATAAATATGAAGCATTTTACCAGCATTAGGGTGCGAAGTAAATCAAAGAATATTTAGGTATACCGTACTCTTTCCATCATTATATGCAAGAAACTTGGTTAAGGCGGAGAAAGGGGCTAGGCAGTGAGCAATGACCCTGTCACCAGCCTCCATTTACCTAACTACGCCATTTATTCTGATAATTACACAGACAGTGGCAGGAAATGGGGGTTAGAGTGGAAGGTAGGACACGAAGGATAAAGAGAGTGGAAAGCAAGACACGAAGGATAAAGGGAGTGGAGGTAGGACGTTATTACGCGTTCGGTTTAAGTTCAGTCCCGGAACTATGGAGCATTATTTCTTATACAATATTTTGCTGTAGCACACTGCGTAACAGATATGAAGCATAGTGGAAGGTAGGACATGAAGGATAGTGGGAGGTAGGACATGAAGCATAGTGGAAGGTAGGACAAGAAGTATAGTGGAAGGTAGGACATGAAGCATAGTGGAAGGTAGGACATGAAGGATAGTGGGAGGTAGGACATGAAGCATAGTGGAAGGTAGGACATGAAGGATAGTGGGAGGTAGGACATGAAGCATAGTGGAAGGTAGGACAAGAAGTATAGTGGAAGGTAGGACATGAAGGATAGTGGAAGGTAGGACATGAAGTATAGTGGAAGGTAGGACATGAAGTATAGTGGAAGGTAGGACATGAAGGATAGTGGGAGGTAGGACATGAAGCATAGTGGAAGGTAGGATATGAAGCATAGTGGAAGGTAGGACATGAAGCATAGTGGAAGGTAGGACATGAGGCATAGTGGAAGGTAGGACATGAAGGATAGTGGAAGGTAGGACATGAAGTATAGTGGAAGGTAGGACATGAAGTATAGTGGAAGGTAGGACATGAAGGATAGTGGGAGGTAGGACATGAAGCATAATGGAAGGTAGGACATGAAGCATAGTGGAAGGTAGGACATGAAGCATAGTGGAAGGTAGGACATGAAGCATAGTGGAAGGTAGGACATGAGGCATAGTGGAAGGTAGGACATGAAGTATAGTGGAAGGTAGGACATGAAGCATAGTGGAAGGTAGGACATGAAGGATAGTGGAAGGTAGGACATGAAGCATAGTGGAAGGTAGGACATGAAGCATAGTGGAAGGTAGGACATGAAGGATAGTGGAAGGTAGGACATGAAGCATAGTGGAAGGTAGGACATGAAGCATAGTGGAAGGTAGGACATGAAGCATAGTGGAAGGTAGGACATGATAGCAGGTAGGACATGGAAGGTAGGACATGAAGCATAGTGGAAGGTAGGACATGAAGGATAGTGGAAGGTAGGACATGAAGCATAGTGGAAGGTAGGACATGAAGGATAGTGGGAGGTAGGACATGAAACATAGTGGAAGGTAGGACATGAAGCATAGCGGAAGGTAGGACATGAAGGATAGTGGAAGGTAGGACATGAAGTATAGTGGAAGGTAGGACATGAAGTATAGTGGAAGGTAGGACATGAAGGATAGTGGAAGGTAGGACATGAAGCATAGTGGAAGGTAGGACATGAAGTATAGTGGAAGGTAGGACATGAAGTATAGTGGAAGGTAGGACATAAAGGATAAAGTGGAGGTAAGACATGAAGGATAAAAAGATGAGGTAGGACATAAAGGATAAGAGGAGTGGAGGTAGGACATGAAGGATAAAGAGCAGGGTAAGACTTAAAGGGTAAAGGGAGTGGAAAGTAGGACACGAAAGGGAAACTGAGGTGTATAAAGGTAAAAAAGCGGAGTTAAAAGAGCGAAAGAAAATAACAGGGAAGAAAAGAAAAACAGTAAGAGATGGAACAATACCAATAGAGAAGAGGATCATACTAGATAACGAGATGAAGGAAGTAACATTGATTGACCAAAACTTTGATTACCCCTATTCCTAGGCACTGCATGACCTTATGGGTTTAGGTTTCCCTATTAATGTAACATAGATAACATCCACCCAGGCACCACTGACAGTCACAACCACAAGTTATTGAGTCTGTTAACCTCCACCCCCAACTCGAGCCATTACCTCAATACTCCTTACATACATTCAATATACTCATCAGTGCATATTATTATTATTATTATTATTATTATTATTATTAAAGATTAGCCGGTATTCTCCCGGCCCGGGCCTTTTCCAAGTGGTGGCCCGGCCTTGGCTCCCTCTTTAGGGAGTGTCTGAGACCTAAGTCTCCCATGGGAGGAGGCACAAGTACCTCCTCATCTTTGGGACCAACTGTCCCCAGGCCTAGCCACAAGCTAGGCCTCTCTGGTCTGCTCATCCCCGCCTCAAGGGGGCAAATGGGAATGACAGTCTTATGAGCTAAAGGCTCGGACTCAGGCACCTACCCTACCCTAGAAGGGTTAGGCATGGTGTCGAATCAGTGCACATAAAGCAAGTCAACATTTCTCTTGTACACTCTCCGTTAAATATGAACACCAGGTCATTATGAAAGATGATGAACGTTTTTTACTAATATTTTAACATTGAACTAGCGTTAAATAGGCTTTTATAAAAGTAATATAATAGTTTGTAAGAAATAAATTTCACTATAAAAAATAAATATTAAAAAAATTATACAAATGGGAGGAATTTGAAGAGCCAACATCTATTAAGAAATCTATCTAGATCGAAGAGATCAAAACTGGATGAGTATAAATAAAAGTGCTTTTTGTAGACTACTCACTTTAAAATACCTTATTCAGTTACATTATGAAGTAATAATTTTTTTTTCTTATTCGCCGGTACTCTCCCTGCCCGGGTTTTTTCCAAGTAGTGGTGACCCGGCCTTGGCTCCTGCTTTCTTAGATTGTTAGAGTAAAAATGTGAAACATTACATAAACTACGTATTTATAAAAGTTTACTTAACTCGTCTAATATTGAAGTATTAGTGCAAATGCTCATCACCTTTCAGTTAAAAATGGTTATAATATTAACCATAATTTTTTAAGGGGTGGACCGGTAAACCAGCGGAAGGCCTCGATCAAATGACCAAAAGCCCCAGCTGTGAGTCATCATGACTGAGACCCGCGTCAGGAAACATTTTTATCCTGTGTACTGACAAACATTATACCTACCTACCATCATCTTCCATAATGTCTTGGTGTTAACATTTAACAGAGTGCAGAGACTTACTTGCGTATGAAGCAAATTTGTTGTTCCTGTTTCCTGAGAAACCTTACCTAACCTAGCCTAAGCAAATTTGTATTTATTTTAATCGGCGAAGCGATAAATTTGTGGGTGTCATAAAGTTCTTGGGGAATGGGAGGCATTCAGGTTCGATCCAGAGGAGAGGTCATGTCAAATTCTTTGCTTCAAGAGTTCCTCACCGGCATCAGGAGATGCAAATTACATGAACATTACAGTAAGTTGTGACGGCTAGGTAGACAAGCGTTTTATACTCTATATCTCACACCTCACTCTTGTCTGTATATACTGTCATTCTTCACCCTTGTGTGTGAGAAGTGATCAAGGTCCTGGGCTCTAAACGTGTTTGCTCATGTCTTTTTAAACTAGACACGTAAGAAAGAACATGTTACTTATACAAGGTGTGAGGACGGCTTGTAGTCAACACCATTCTCTTCATGATTGCTCTTCACTGTAACTAACTTCATGTGTTTGTATTGTTGCAGCGTGGGTCTGAAGGTGCTGATTGAACGTGAGAACCGTCAGATGGATACCATCGGTGAGATATGGCGCTCCCTCACCGCCTGGGAGACCCTCCAGTGTGACGTCATGTTCCCTAAGTCAGTACTACATTAATATTATTTTAAAATTAACTAAATAATGGTACTTTTATTATTATTTCTGTTAGTCATGGGGAACCTGTAAGCCAGCTAAAGACTTTGGTTAGATGACCAAAAGCTCCAGCTGTGGGACATCACATGACAAAGACCCGCGACAGGAAACACTTAACCTGTTTCCTGACAAACCTAATACTTACCTACCTTATAGTCATGGGGAAAGTGCTAAACCCGTATGGGTCATACAGCTCATGGGGAATGGGAGGCAATCAAACTCGATCCAAGGAAGGGAAGGACAGGGTAACTTCCGTGAATTAAGATTAATATTTATCTATTGTAATCACAAGGCCGCGCTAAACCCAGTGGGGTTAGTATCTAGGCAATGGGAGGAATTCAGTTTCGATCCAAAGAGGAGCGTAAGTCCAGATCCTTGGATCAAGTCCATCATTGGCATCAAAGCACCTTCCTTGAGGGGTTAATGAGGTCATGATTGGCGTCTACGTTCAAATAGTGTAAGTTTAGCTAAATAAGGTATAATATTTTATATTTAAATGAGTAGGAGTTATTTGATATTTCGAGCATGATATAATTCGGTTAGATTAAAATAGTAATAATCTGCGTGTATTAAGTGCACGGTTAATTCTTATTTCCCCAGCGCCTGGGATAATAAGAGGCAATCAGATTCGATTTCGGGAAAGGGAGGACAAGTCCAATTCTTTAGATCCGGAGCCTCTCACCATCAAGGAACTTCTGAGACATATACCTCTCGGTGTATATAACTTTTGGATATATACACCGAGGTTTGATCCAAGTAAAGGGAGGGTAATATATTGTTTTTCTATCCACAATTTCCTTGCGAGATTCCATTTTCCTCTACATGTACCCGGGTAGTAATGTTTCCTGTTCCTTGGCAGATGTGATGGACCCAAGGCTCTGGAGATCGTCAACGACGTAGCCCTGGGCTCCCGCAAGTAGAGAAGACAGCACTCTGCAGAAGTCTTATTCCAGGGGCCTCCCTCATCTCTAGAACCTCTGTATTAGGCGCTGCTGTCCTAGCCACCGTTATGAAATGAATGAGAGAACCCTCTGTAGGAAGTCTCTTGCCCTGCAAGATTGGGCAACAAGACTCATCCTTGTGTTACTTTGCTCTACCGGGAGAGGACTTCATAGAACTTTACCTAGGGAGTTTTTTAACTGCAGGATCTCTTCCCGAATACCTTTAGCCAATCCCTTGACTAACATATCAGTAATATATAAAACTGGCGTGATATACCTTCTTGGTCGATGTGTAACCAACTCTTATTATGTATATTTGTGTTATCTCTTCGCAAGAACGTACCTGACACACGTTATTAACTGTCGGTAAAGTCAGTGTCCCCTCAGTGTATTCAGTGTCAGGGATACTGAATAGTCACCCTAAATATACTCACATGAAGTTTCGCTAAGACATAAATAATAAGCTTCAGGTGCTTCCCCTCTCAGTCTAAGTTCGGGTTAATCAAAATAGAGGCAGAGAGGTGCGTGACAGCACAGTGTTTGTCCTGGGAATACTTTTAACAATCTGCACATTTGTAAATATATATTTGTTGGGGATCTGTTTAGATAATGAACCGCCTTCACAAGAATGAGCACATAATGATTGTGGTGTAATGTTCTTGCTGGGGTTGTGCGTGTTCACCTCCGAGAGCAGACCCCCCCTCCCCCCCCCAGAACTGTACAAACGGTCGCTACCAAGCCTTGTCGACCTGGGTGTGTGTGTAAGCCTATGTGTTGACAAGTTATCATGTTATTTATATTGTTATCCTTTCCAGGAGTTTATTTATTGATTTCTTGCGACTATTTATTTGTTGTTAGTTGTAAATTATGGCCTTGTTATCCTAACAATAAAACATTTTATATAATGTTTGTTTTATACAGAGTACACTACGTGTTCACATCTACTGTTTTTATTATTAATGTACTCACGGTAAGCGCTAAATTCCTAGGGATCATATATTACATTCATAGAGCGCTAAACTCGTAGGATTATATAATGTCTGGGGCAGTAGAAGGTATTCATGTTCGGCATCAAGGGATCTCTCTTGAGGAGTACGGTCATACATCCCTGGGAAAATGGGAATGGGAGGCAATCAAGTTTGACTCAAGGATGTGAAGGGTGACTCCAATTCAGTGGGTCAAGAGCCCTTTACCGGCATCAAGGCGCCCCCTTGAAGGGTGTAGTGTTAAAGTGTATTATTATTTGCTAAACCCGTAGGAATCATACAGCACCTGGAATAAAATGTAATCAGGTTTGATCCGAGGAAAAGGAGGGTACTTACAATTCCTAGGACCAAGAGCCCTTCACCAGCATCAAGGCCGAGTTAGTTAAGATTCTTCAGGAAACAGGACAAGTGTTTCCTGACGTGGGTCCTAGTCATATGATGACCCGCCACTAGAGCTTTTCGACATCTGACCAAGGCCTTCCGCTGGTTTACCGCCCCACCCCTTGAAAAATTAAAATTAGGTATATGTATCAAGGAATCCCCTCCCTCCATCACCCACTGAAGGGAGGACTAGTGAGGAAGGAATGCAGAACAGTCATCAAGATTCTATCCAATCCTATTGGAGTGTAATGAGATACATAAGAAATAGTATGAAACATTTATTATATATAAAAGTAATAAAGATCACAGGACTTTTTCTGAAATAATATATTACTAGCTTGTACTATGCGTTTTAATTATTATTATTATTATAATCAAAAAGAAGCGCTAAGCCACAAGGGCTATACAGCTATGCATTATAATGAATTTATAAACATATCAGTGATATAAGCTACTCGACAAGTCTATCTGATAAATTACCCTATGCAAGAATATTTGATAAGTTGCCCTAGACACATCTATCTAATAAGCTTTCTAGACATGCCTATCTGGTAAGCTGTTTTAGCCTGACTCGACCCGTCTTCCTAATGCAAACGTCGATTTCTCTCATACAATTTTAAGTAAATTTATCGATATGTTATTGCCGTTAGGCAAGGCTCGTTTACAAGCAAAATATGACATACTATGACGACAATAATTCCTATAATACCTGAAGTCCATAGAAACTTGAACAGCGACAGAAAGCGGAGACCCGCCTGGGCAACTATACAAGTCAAATATTCATAGTCACACTAGATCAAGAGTCCCTCACCAGCATCAAGGAATCTATATTGAGGGGAATTCATTCACGTAAAGTGTTTATTCCTCTGTTTACAGCGTCTGAGTTGCCTGACATTTCTACCCATTTTTTTCCGCAACATCTGATACTTCTAACTTTGATAGCGCAGTAGTCCTACTAAATACTTAAAGTTGTAGCAGTCGTCACTGCTTCATGTAGCTGCAGCAGACAATGCATCATGTAGCTGTAGCAATGCTTCTTGTAGCGGCAGCAGTCAGTGCTTCATGTATTATAAGGGCTAAACCCATAAAATGCTTCATGTAGCTGCGGCAGGTAGTGCTTTATGTAGCTGCAACAGGTAGCGCTTCATGTAGCTGCAGCAGGCAGCGCTTCATGTAGCTGCAACAGGCAGCGCTTCATGCAGCTGCAACAGGCAGCGCTTCATGTAGCTGCAGCAGGCAGCGCTTCATGTAGCTGCAGCAGGCAGCGCTTCATGTAGCTGCAACAGGCAGTGCTTCATGTAGCTGCAACAGGTAGCGCTTCATGTAGCTGCAACAGGCAGCGCTTCATGTAGCTGCTGCAGGCAGCGCTTCATGTAGCTGCAACAGGTAGCGCTTCATGTAGCTGTGGCAGGCAGCGCTTCATGTAGCTGCGGCAGGCAGCGCTTCATGTAGCTGCAACAGGTAGCGCTTCATGTAGCTGTGGCAGGCAGCGCTTCATGTAGCTGCAACAGGTAGCGCTTCATGTAGCTGTGGCAGGCAGCGCTTCATGTAGCTGCAACAGGTAGCGCTTCATGTAGCTGCAACAGGTAGCGCTTCATGTAGCTGTGGCAGGCAGCGCTTCATGTAGCTGCAACAGGTAGCGCTTCATGTAGCTGTGGCAGGCAGCGCTTCATGTAGCTGCAACAGGTAGCGCTTCACGTAGCTGTAGCAGTCAGTGCTTCATGTAGCGGTGTTTATGTAGCAGTGAGTGCTTTATGTATCTGTAGCAGTCAGTGCTTCATGTAGCAGTCAGTGCTTTATGTAGCAGTCAGTGCTTCATGTAGCAGTCAGTGCTTCATGTAGCAGTCAGTGCTTCATGTAGCAGTCAGTGCTTCATGTAGCAGTCAGTGCTTCATGTAGCAGTCAGTGCTTCATGTAGCAGTCAGTGCTTCGTGTAGCCGTCAGTGCCTCATGTAGCGGTCAGTGCTTCGTGTAGCGGTCAGTGCTTCGTGTAGCAGTCAGTGCTTCATGTAGCGGTCAGTGCTTCGTGTAGCGGTCAGTGCCTCATGTAGTTGTAACAGTCAGCGCTTCATGTAGTTGTAGCAGTCAAACCACGTAGCAATAGTGGTCAGTGTTTCATGTAGTTGCAACAGCTAGCGCTTCATGTAGTTCTAGCAGTTAAACCATGCAGCAGTAGCAGCGAGTCCATGAAGTTGTAGAAATCAGTCCTCCATGTAATTGTAACACTCAATGCTTCATGTAGCTGTAAAAGAAAGTCCTTCATGTAGCAGTAGAAGCCAGTGTTTTATTTAGTTGTAGCAGTGCTTCATGTAGTTGTAAGTCAGTGCTTCGTGAAGCAATTATTGCTTCGTGTAGCTGTAGCAGTCGATAAAAACTGATACGGTATTTTCACTTCAATATCAGCTTTTAAACAAAACTTCATTGATAGGCATATTAATTTATTTAGGGATCAAAATAAAATTTGATTTATAGATCAAAGAAACATTCATGTAAAGGTAAAAGTTTAAATCAAACAGAACAACAAAGTGAATATTAATAAGAACATCCTGCAAACCTTGACTTTTGCTGAAGAATTATAGCAGGCAATGTATGTATTATATATATATATATATATATATATATATATATATATATATATATATATATATATATATATATATATAATATATATATATATATATATATATATATATATAATATATATATATATATATATATATATATATATATATATATATATATATATATATATATATATATATATATATATATATATATATATATATATATATATATATATATAAAGAGAGAGAGGTTGGGGGGGGGTAAGAAAACCCTACAAGAGGTCTTCACTGGGGCGCTCCAAGAGGCTCGTCTTGACAAAGATAAAGTCATCACCAAGGGTGGAGAAAAGTTTGTAGCCTTTCTCCTGCAGGAAGGTGGCAAGAGCCTGGCTTCCCTCAGGTACGTGGCGATGCTCCACACACAAAACATCGATGCTCACGCTCTCCCAAGGTACAGTCTTCAATACCTGAAGTAGATACGAGGATTAACCTGCGTGGTTATAGACACACTCCTGGTCACCATGCATGTCTATAACACCACCCTGTTTTATCATGGTCACCATATATCAACGCTATATGATTACCACGCATGCTGCAATACACACTTCTCCATTCAGTCTTAGAACAGCTCTCTGGGCACCACCCACCTGTAGCTCGGCTCCTTCTACATCCAGGGACAAGAAATCTACGTGTGTAGAGTTGAGGGCAAGCAGGAGTGAGTAGAGAGGGAAGCACTTGACTCTAGCGTAGATGCCCTGTCGCCCTCCTTCCTCAGATCTACTCACGATGTGACCCATGGTGTCGCTCTGCCTGAGGAAAGGTACCACATTAAGTCACTCATACTCACAACATGATGAGAAAAAGAAAGAATCTTGTTTAAAAATATATATGACACTATTTAGAAATGCCTGCATAAAAACAAGTCATGAAAGAAAAGCTGTTAAAGTTGAAACACGAAAAGTAGATATAAGAAATGTACCAAGTTAACTGATATATTAACTACTACTTTTACTGCCACAACTACTACTGCTGCTATTATCACTACTATATACACCAATGCTATTATTGTTACTAATACTACTTACTTGAAAGACACTTCTCTAGGGAATGGGTTGGGTGAGAGGCAGGCATGGATCGAGTGTGCTTTCCTGCTCCTCTTGCGGAGGGCCCAGAAATTCCATGGGTCAGGCTCGACCAGCAAGCCTTTCCAGCCTAGTTCACGCTCCAGGTACAGTGTGTTGCTGAGCTCCTCACCGTTGTAGGCTCCAGCCTCCACGAAGAACCCGCCTCGCTACAACAGGTAGTTGGTTAGGTAGGTCATTATGGCTGTGATTTACCTGTACATTAGCGTAAATACTTTAAATACCTAAAATAGAGATAAAAGTAAACACTAAAGTGTATATATACACACACACACCGAGATATACAGTTTTAGGTGTGTATATCTATGTGCATAAAGATATACACACACCTATTAGCTTATATACAGATATACACCTCCTTCAAGTGTATATACACTCATATATGCACCTGTTTTCCTTCAAGGGAAGGATGGGATGGGAGGCTGTGCCTTGATGCTGATGAAAGGCTTCTGGAGTTATCCTATCCTTTATTGGATGAAGCCTAATTAATTCCCATTTCCTAGGCTCTGTAAGACACCCAGGGATTTAGCGTTTTCCCATGAATATAACAGTAATAATACCGTTGATTGGTTAAGTGGGCTTAGGGCCTATCGACACACGAGGGTAATTAATGCTGCTCACTGCCTGTTCGCTACCAGTCAAGAATACTTCAATCCCTAGAGTACAGACTAAAACAAACTCAAAGCATATGTACCCTGACAGACTTGCATCTTGCAGTGCATGTATCCTTGAACAATACCGTATACAACTCTGGGTTCAATATACCCAGCTACTTAGTAACATTAAAAATGCGTCTCTTGCATATCCTTCCTGCTCCTTTGAAGATACGTACGTGTGTAAACACATGAAAGCTTCTCAGATTCCCTGTTTATTTGCAGTCACGCGTTTTACAGCGATTTCTTCCATACCCAGCTATATGACTGTGGAGAAAAGGCTTGACTCTGCTGAGATTTGAAACAGCTCAACAATTCATGGGAGAAAAACTACTGGCTGATCTTTTGTTGTAGAGCAAAAAATTGTCATTTTCACGGAGAAGCGTTGAACCCGTAAGGGTCATATAGAGCTTGGAAGTGGGTGGAAATCAAGTTTGATCCAAGGAAGGGGACAGTAGGTCGAAATCTTTGGGTCAAGAACCCGCCTGGATTTATATCAAGGACTAAACAAGAGAGTGAAAATGTTATTCTACAAATCATTAGTAAAGCCTCATTCAGATTATGCGGCGCAGTTCTGGTCCCTATACTACAGGATGGAGTGAATGCATTAGATATTAAAATACCGAGGAGGCATAGGATATACACAGACTAGTGTATGTTTGTCAATGTATATAAATGCTAAGATTACTTTAATACATAAAATATTATTTTATCAACTGGAGGGGAACAGGTAGCATTGGAGTCTTAATGATCCTTTGAGCAGTCGAAAAGCTTGAAGCGCAATTAATCATCTAACATATGACAAAATTTGCTGTCTGAATGAGGAATATTTGATACGAATATAAAATGAGAGCCCGGAAACTGTACTGCTTAAGAGATATAGAATGAAGGGAGGTATAATTAAAGTACACATGTGGAACACAATTGTAAAGGGTATTCAAGTTTGATAAATTTACAAAGTACTTGTTTGGAAACAGTTGCAGACGAGAGGAACACTCTCTAAACCTTTTAATTTTGGGGGGTCCGTGAAGGAGTGCTTTCCAGATACTGTACCAGAGGTTGACATAACACCCCATGTTAGAATAAATGATGACACTGGAAAACTCACACGAGATATGTTGGTCAATACGTGGTATGAACTGGGGTATCGACTTGTGCTACTAACTACCTGAAATATACATGATGAACTTGCAAAAGCTTCGATAATAGTGAAGCTGTGTAAAAGCTATTATCCCTGCTATCATATGCACAAAACTTCACTTTCGTATTTCTTGACATAAAAACTGAATTTGTTCAGAAAGGGATTGTGGAGAATTATATATATATATATATATATATATATATATATATATATATATATATATATATATATATATATATATGCAAAACAACCACTGTGAAAGAATAGAAATTCCAAGCGCTTTCGTGACTACTCACATTATCAAGGAACATTGTTCCTTCTTTATGTTAATTTACAAGTTAATAATTTTGTACCATAAAAAATTAGAAAACTTACCTAACCTTATTATAACAAACGCAATTTAATTTAGCCGAATCGAACTAAATATATTTTACATAAGTTTACAGTAATTTAGTAATTAACAAACACAATGAAATGTATTTTTTCGTTAGGTTTAGAATGGGTTTTGCTAAATTATTGCATACACAAATTTCCGCTTGTCCTATATAGCAAGATGAGTATTGCTATTTAAGCCAAGATCGCAAATTCTGCCTATTCGGCACGACATATATATATATATATATATATATATATATATATATATATATATATATATATATATATGTATATATATATATATATATATATATATATATATATATATATATATATATATATATATATATATATATATATATACAGGCAGTAATTTCATGCACTGGTCAGGGAGGTATACCATCTTTTAGGAGTGAAGAAGACCAGAATGTAAGTGTGGTGGAGGTACGTGAGGCATTACGTAGAATGAAAGGGGGTAAAGCAGCTGGAACTGGTGGGATCATGACAGAAATGTTAAAAGCAGGGGGGGATATAGAGTTGGAGTGGTTGGTACTTTTGTTTAATAAATGTATGAAAGAGGGGAAGATAATTAGGGATTGGCGGAGAGCATGTATAGTCCCTTTATATAAAGGGAAGGGGGACAAAAGAGATTGTAACAATTATAGAGAAATAAGTTTACTAAGTATACCAGGAAAAGTGTACGGTAGGGTTATAATTGAAAGAATTAGAGGTAAGACAGAATGTAGGATTGCGGATGAGCAAGGAGGTTTCAGAGTGGGTAGGGGATGTGTAGATCAAGTGTTTACATTGAAGCATATATGTGAACAGTATTTAGATAAAGGTAGGGAAGTTTTTATTGCATTTATGGATTTAGAAAAGGCATATGATAGAGTGGATAGAGGAGCAATGTGGCAGATGTAGCAAGTATATGGAATAGGTGGTAAGTTATTAAATTCTGTAAAGAGTTTTTATGAGGATAGTGAGGCTCAGGTTAGGGTGTGTAGAAGAGAGGGAGACTACTTCCCGGTAAAAGTAGGTCTTAGACAGGGATGTGTAATGTCACCATGGTTGTTTAATATATTTATAGATGGGGTTGTAAAGGAAGTAAATGCTAGGGTGTTCGGGAGAGGGGTGGGATTAAATTTTGGGGAATCAAATTCAAAATGGGAATTGACACAGTTACTTTTTGCTGATGATACTGTGCTTATGGGAGACTCTAAAGAAAAATTGCAAAGGTTAGTGGATGAGTTTGGGAATGTGTGTAAAGGTAGAAAGTTGAAAGTGAACATAGAAAAGAGTAAGGTGATGAGGGTATCAAATGATTTAGATAAAGAAAAATTGGATATCAAATTGTGGAGGAGTATGGAAGAAGTGAATGTTTTCAGATACTTGGGAGTTGACGTGTCGGCGGATGGATTTATGAAGGATGAGGTTAATCATAGAATTGATGAGGGAAAAAAGGTGAGTGGTGCGTTGAGGTATATGTGGAGTCAAAAAACGTTATCTATGGAGGCAAAGATAGTAGTACCAACACTCTTATATGGGTGTGAAGCTTGGGTGGTAAATGCAGCAGCGAGGAGACGGTTGGAGGCAGTGGAGATGTCCTGTTTAAGGGCAATGTGTGGTGTAAATATTATGCAGAAAATTCGGATTGTGGAAATTAGGAAAAGGTGTGGAGTTAATAAAAGTATTAGTCAGAGGGCAGAAGAGGGGTTGTTGAGGTGGTTTGGTCATTTAGAGAGAATGGATCAAAGTAGAATGACATGGAAAGCATATAAATCTATAGGGGAAGGAAGGAGGGGTAGGGGTCGTCCTCGAAAGGGTTGGAGAGAGAGGGGGTAAAGGAGGTTTTGTGGGCAAGGGGCTTGGACTTCCAGCAAGCGTGCGTGAGCGTGTTAGGAGTGAATGGAGACGAATGGTACTTGGGACCTGACGATCTGTTGGAGTGTGAGCAGGTTAATATTTAGTGAAGGGATTCAGGGAAACCGGTTTTCATATAGTCGGACTTGAGTCCTGGAAATGGGAAGTACAATGCCTGTACTTTAAAGGAGGGGTTTGGGATATTGGCAGTTTGGAGGGACATGTTGTGTATCTTTATATGTGTATGCTTCTAAACTGTTGTATTCTGAGCACCTCTGCAAAAACAGTGATAATGTGTGAGTGTGGTGAAAGTGTTGAATGATGAAAGTATTTTCTTTTTGGGGATTTTCTTTCTTTTTTTTTTTTGGGTCATCCTGCCTCGGTGGGAGACGGCCGACTTGTTGGAAATATATATATATATATATATATATATATATATGCAATAAGATCACAGTAAACAGGTGATTTCAGAATATGCAAAACAACCACTCTGAAAGAATAGAGAAATTCCAAGCGCTTTCGTGACTACTCACATTATCAATGTGAGTAGTCACGAAAGCGCTTGGAATTTCTCTATTCTTTCAGAGTGGTTGTTTTGCATATATATATATATATATATATATATATATATATATATATATATATATATATATATATATATATATAATCAGCATTTTAGCATATACTCACCCCTGGACCACCTTACTCACCTTGCCTCTGAGGATCTTGGCTACCACCTTACTTTGGCCATTCTGTGAGAAGTCTGTGGTATTGGGATTGTTGAGGTTGTAAGGAGCGGTGGCGGGGTGCACAAGATGGAGCTGTCTGATGTAGGTGACCAGGTCTGGGTGATGCTGAGGCGCTCCTTCTAGGTCGTGGTCCTCTAGTTCCAATACTTGCCGTGGGCTGGCATGCCGGCTCAGCGCTGCACCAGCACAATATACAAATTATTACTAACGCAGTACATTAACTACAGAAAACTGGCTGATACTTTATTAACTGTTATGGAAAAGTGTTTGACACCTTACAAATATACCACAAATCAATCACGCTGAGCTTAATATAAAAAAAAACAAATGCTACTACCCACCATCCTAGGACACAATTGAAAAGAATTTTAGTCATATCTTCTTAAGAGCTAATTTATCAATTCACATTATTATACGCATGTGTTAACTCGAGTCATAACATAGTGCAAAATGTTTTATATAGCCTACCAATGACGCCGTGAGTCTAGCTAGATATATGACATTTTTCTGCACCAAACACTGCCTGTCTGTTATATAATCGTGCGCTTTCCACCTGCATAAGAGCATGGTAGTAGAACAAAAATGGTTCTACATGACCATAATTTTTAAAGGGGTGGACCGGTAAGGCAGCGGAAGGCCTCGGTCAGATGACCAAAAGCTCCAAAGGCGGGTCATCATCTGACTAAGACCCGCGTCAGGAAACATTTGTCCTGTTTCCTGACGAACCTTACCTAACCTAACCTGCATACGATAGGAGTTGGGGAGAGACAGGTCAGATGACCAAGTTTGGTGCCAGTGAGGGGCTCTTGATCTAGGGAAATGAACCTGTCCTCTTCCTTGGATAGAACGTGATTTACTCCCGTTCCCTTACGGGTTTAGTGCTTCCCCAGCTCAATAGGTAATATCTCACAAAAAAATTATTTTATGTCAAGAACAGCTTATTTGCTCATTCTATTATCTCTGAAGGATAGCTCCTTGATGTTGGTGACTGATCCAAGAATCATGTGTAAACCTGTAAAAAATTCACCTACACAATTCAATAAAAATCCAAACCTTCCTCTAAGATACACCAATGCTGAGAGTTGAAAGTTATTCAAGTTACTACACAGTAACCTTGGAGGAACAACATGAACATATACCCTGATACAGAAGCCGATCGGACCAAGCATTCTGAAGTTATAAACTAAAACCTAAGAGGAAAAAATCCGACAACCACTACTGTTTTCCCGTTTGGGGTATGTCTAATATGCCCTACTGGTTAAATCTTCATAATATAACGTTGTTGTACGCCTAAATCATCTCTGAGTCCTCTGAATTATTTTACCAATTTTTGTCTAAAATGTTTGTAGACTCCTGAACAACATTTATTTACTAATTAAAACTTGTATGATTTCTCAAATAAAGAGAGCTTTCTAACATAAGAATGGAGGAACACTGCAGAAGGCCTACTGGCCCATACAAAGCAGGTCCTTTCAAAATATGCTGGACAGTAAATGTGACTTCATCCCTCACAAAGCAGAGCAGGCTGGGCGTCCCCATGAGGTAACCATAAGTGTAAAATGGTATGGTGACACTGACAAGCTATGGAAAAAGATACTTATGGACAGTTCAGGACATTTATTGGAGGAAACGTTTCGCTAAGAGTGGCTTCCTCAGTCGTGGCGAAACGTTTCCTCTAATAAATGTTCTGAACTGTACCTAGTGTCTTTTCCCACAGCCGTAAGTGTGACTGGTGCGACTGCAACAGGGCTACGATAGAGGTCTTCCACAATCGAAAACTCAAAGTGTAAGGTCGTGAAGGGTACAGAGTAGTATACATATTGAATGCTTGCAACACCAGAAATCCATGTACACGTAAAAGTTGGGCCCTAACCCTGCAAAACTTGACCTAGATGTTAGTCGGCTGCTGTGGATGGAATCCTTGGGAGCAGTGGTTCCCAAACTTTTTCAGCTTGTTACCCAATTTAACATGCCACATAAAGCATGTTACCCCTTTCACAAAATGTTGTTATTATTGATATATATGGCTAAACGTGAACGTATACAGCCTCGCATACTCTGCTAATCCTAGCAAAACCATTGAAAATGTAAGAACCACACATACATTATATATAAAATTAATAATAGCTACAAATTCATAGTAACAGTCGGTAAATACTAACTATATACTGCACAGGGCAGTACACATACATACCAGCTTATGTCTACCTCGGCTGATGCTCGCAGATAAACTGACAGTGTGAAATAGAGGCAGCCTCAGGAAGTGAGTGACGCGTACTGGACAGGTCGATCTGGGCTACTGGGTGACTTTTGTCCTGAAGCATACTTGTCAAAATACTTTTGGGTTTCCACACACTTAGCTATATATTTCTTCTTTTCTAATACTGTATATTAGTTTTTGATGTTTATTGTTATTTGGTTTAACTTTATTACTTACTTATAATAGGTTTACTTTACAACTTTATATACTAAGACAAAGTTAACAATAATCCTCATACCGGGTACCGCATTGTTTTCTTGATTTTCAGAATTCATAACTTTTTTTCTGTCACCCCTCCATTACCCCCCAAAAATGGTTAAATTACCCCCAGGGGGTAATTTACCCCCAGTTTGGGAACCACTGCTTGGGAGGAACAGGGCCTTATGATATCTCCCTAAACCGAGTTTATACGATTAAACATTTAGTTGTTGCTTCTTCTTCTTCCACTCACCCTTAGCGTTGAGGAGGAAGAGGAGGGAAATAAGGGCGAGGACAGTGGCCAGGAGAATAGAGAGAGGTGCAGCTCGGGGCAGACGACCAGGCCTCGCACACCACCACCACCACTCAGCCCACACACCCATCTTCTCCCACGCCCACCTGTAGACAATAAATATTAGTGTTCCCTAACACTAGCCACAGGTCATCTACATTCACTCACCATCAGATCCACAACACAGAACTTTACAACACTATCACTATTCTTAATTTTTACATTAATGTAAAACTTAATAATTTTGTACCAAAAGAACCTTAGAAAACTTAATTAACCTTATTATAATAAGCGCAATTTAATTTAGCCTAATCCAATATAATTTAGATAAGTTTACAATAATTTAATAATATACAAACACAATGAAATGTATTTCTTTCGTTAATTTCAGAGATGCTTACGAAATTACTGCACACACAATTTTCCACTTACCTTATTCGGCAAGAAGAGCGTTGCCATTTAAGCCAAAATGGTAAGTTTTACCTATTCGGTCAATTAGCAAGAACTCATTTAAAATTAAGTCCTTTCTGAAATTTTCTCTTATACGATTAAAGATATATTTTTTCATTAATGTTAATGTAAAAATTTTTAATTTTGCACCAAAAGAATCTTAGAAAACTTACCTAACCTTATTATAACAAGCGCAATTTATTTTAGCCTAATCCTACTAAATATATTTTAAATACTTTTACAGCAATTTAATACCAAGCAAACACAATGAAATATATTTTTTTCGTTAGGTTTAGAATGATTTTTGAGAAATTATTGCATACACAAATTTTCGCTTGTCCTATATAGCAAGATGAGTATTGCTATTTAAGCCAAGATCGCAAATTCTGCCTATTCGGCACGACGTTTTATATATATATATATATATATATATATATATATATATATATATATATATATATATATATATATATATATATATAAAGAATAACTTAGAATATACGAACAGTCGGACGCTTGATATCTTCATCGCCCTCCCTACTTAAGTCTCTCAGATAAAGCGAACATATTTGATTACCGTATGTATGGCACCTATCCTGTGTGATGGAGTATGAGAGACCTCATCCCGTGTGACGGAATATAAAAGGACATCCATCCTGTGTGATGGTGTATGACATGAATCTCATCCCGTGTGATGGAATATGACACAGGGCCTCATTCTGTGTGATGGAATATGATATAAACCTATCCTGTGTGGTTGGGATTACGACTGAATGTTGAGAGCAGGTGGAGATCCAGTGCTGGAATGGTTGGTGAGTTTGTTCAAAATGTTTATGAAATAAAAAGTTGCCTAGGATTGGCAGAGCATGTATAGTTCCTTTGTGCTCAGGGAAACGAACAAGAGTGTGTATAAGAATCACAGGGAAGATGTATGGGCAAGAAACCTTAGAGCCCCAGCTCCGGTTCACCTAGGATTAAGTACCTGGGTGCGAGTGTTTCTATATCCTCGACCCAAATTCATGACAGTAGTAAATAGGTGTTCGGGTGTTTGTCGACGGTTGAGGGTCACATCCTAGAAAATGACCTGATACTGAATAGTCTTCCTGGTGTTAATTTACAGATGAATTAAGAATTTATAAACCCGTGCTGACTATAAGCCTTGAACCCTAACACAGTATCGTATTCTTCCTGATATACCTAATTACGGTCTTCCCGTCTTTGAAAGAGTAAACTCAGGTTTAACACAAGCACATAAAAATAACAGTTACTGTCTAAAAATGCTCCTAGAATATACTTTCTTTGGTGGTAGTTCATTTGTCAGAAGAGTTGTGAAAAAAAATGCAGACACGGATCTTAGTGATACGATGCCCCACTCCGTGGAGCTGTGGTCACGTTAATTACCATTTTGTCCTAGGCACATGTCGATTAGACACTAGGCCTGTTGTATATGCGTACGTGCGTACGCATATACATATGTATGTGCGTGTGCGTGTGCGTGTGCGTGTGTGTGTGTGTGTGTGTGTGTGTGGGTGTGTGTGTGTGTGTGTGTGTGTGTGTGTGTGTACTCACCTAGTTGTACTCACCTAGTTGAGGTTGCGGGGGTCGAGTCCGAGCTCCTGGCCCCGCCTCTTCACTGATCGCTACTAGGTCACTCTCCCTGAGCCGTGAGCTTTATCGTACCTCTGCTTAAAGCTATGTATGGATCCTGCCTCCACTACATCGCTTCCCAAACTATTCCACTTACTGACTACTCTGTGGCTGAAGAAATACTTCCTAACATCCCTGTGATTCATCTGTGTCTTTAGCTTCCAACTGTGTCCCCTTGTTACTGTGTCCAATCTCTGGAACATCCTGTTTTTGTCCACCTTGTGTGTGTGTGTGCGCGCGCGCGCGCGCGCGCGTCTCTCTCTCCTGCCGAATAGGTAAAACTGGTCAATTAGCAAGAACTCATTTAAAATTACGACCATTCTAAAATTTTCACTTATACGTTTAAAGATATATTTTTTTCATTTATGTTAATGTAAAAATTAATAATTTTGTACCAAAAGAACCTCAGAAAACTTACCTAACCTTATTATAACAAGCGCAATTTAATTTAGCCTAAACCAACTAAATATATTTTAGATAAGTTTACAATAATTTAATAAACAAAATGAAATATGACTCACGAAATCGTAATGACACGATTGCAAACAAACCATACGTGATGACACAATCCGTGGAGCTGTGGTCATGTGATGACACGCTCGGTGGAGCTGTGGTCGTGTGATGACACGCTCGGTGGAGCTGTGGTCATGTGATGACACGCTCGGTGGAGCTGTGGTCATGTGATGACACGCTCCGTGGAGCTGTGGTCACGTGGTCGTGTGATGACACACTCCATGGAGCTGTGGTCACGTGATGACACGCTCTGTGGAGCTGTGGTCATGTGATGACACGCTCCGTGGAGCTGTGGTCACGTGATAACACGCTCCGTGGAGCTGTGGTCACGTGATAACACTCCGTGGAGCTGTGGTCACGTGATGACACGCTCCGTGGAGCTGTGGTCATGTGATGACACGCTCCGTGGAGCTGTGGTCACGTGATGACACGCTCCGTGGAGCTGTGGTCACGTGATGACACGCTCCGTGGAGCTGTGGTCATGTGATGACACGCTCCGTGGAGCTGTGGTCATGTGATGACACGCTCCGTGGAGCTGTGGTCATGTGATGACACGCTCCGTGGAGCTGTGGTCATGTGATGACACGCTCCGTGGAGCTGTGGTCATGTGATGACACGCTCCGTGGAGCTGTGGTCATGTGATGACACGCTCCGTGGAGCTGTGGTCATGTGATGACACGCTCCGTGGAGCTGTGGTCATGTGATGACACGCTCCGTGGAGCTGTGGTCATGTGATGACACGCTCCGTGGAGCTGTGGTCATGTGATGACACGCTCCGTGGAGCTGTGGTCATGTGATGACACGCTCCATGGAGCTGTGGTCACGTGATGACACGCTCCGTGGAGCTGTGGTCACGTGATAACACGCTCCGTGGAGCTGTGGTCATGTGATAACCATCGGTTATTTTCCCCAGCAAATTTTTGAAATAAAAAAATACCTCATAGCAGCGTCCTTCGATAGACTTTTTTTTTTATTTCGTGTATAAACTGTTCTAATTATGGAAAATGATGTTTACTCTTCCACCTATTTCTCCATCCTTCATCTGCCTCTCCCACCTATTCCTTTATTCCTGACTCACCTCTCCCTCGCTTTCCTTCATCTCTTACCCGCCACTCCCTCCCTCCAATCCCCCGGCCCCATTAGTTCCCCGAATGTTCCCTCCCTCCCTCCCTACCTACCAACAACTGTCACTCTCCCATCTCTCCCTCCACTCAGCCCCAATCCATCCTTATCCCATACATACCTTCACGCCCGCAGATACAAATATTGATCAGCTCCATCACCACCAACAACACTTGTACTCCAGCATCACGTGCTTCTCACCATCACCACCAACATTTGTACTCCAGCATAAAGTGGTTCTCAACAACACTTGTACTCCAGCATAAAGTGGTTCCCAACAACAACACTTGTACTCCAGTAAAGTGGTTCTCAACAACAACACTT
>NC_091305.1:10012847-10080347 GCF_038502225.1 Cherax quadricarinatus
GAGGTTTTCCAGCACAGGAAAGCGGTAATCGACTTTTCTGACTAGGCTCGTCAAACTCCGCTGCAAATCACCATTTCATGTCCGTCCGAGTATTTACCTGCGCTTCCTCCCTCCGTGTGTTCCAGGATCACATGGATACAAGTATCACGTCACGAAATAACGGTGAAAAGATGAAGAAAGCCCTGGCAGCCCGCCACTCGCGTACTGTCTTCCAACACACTCCAGCTTTCATTCTGTTTACCTGTGGCTCACCTGGATCGAGAAATGTTGATTCACTCTTGCTCTGAGTTGTATGGACGAGAGTCATGGCTCTCCATGATGATTCTCGACCTTCTCGCAGCGGGCAACAAGCTCTAGTCCATGCTAGGGGAGGAGGGATGAGCCAGCAGGCAATACCTTCATAGAAAATGGTTCAGTGTGCAAAATGGTACACTGAGCTTTATTCGTAAGTCAACACTATATTATTCTTTAATAGTTATAATGAGTGACGTGATGTAAAACATAATTATAATTAAACAACAAACGCTGTAATAATAATGATAATAATAATAATAATAACTATTACTACTGCTATATCAGTACAGATATATATATATATATATATATATATATATATATATATATATATATATATATATATATATATATATATATATATATATATATATATACACTGAGAGGTATCTCGCTTTATATGCGCTAATAGTTTCCTTTTTTGAGATTAAAGTATTCTTGACTAATAGCGAACAAGTGACGTGAAGACTTAATGACCTTGTGTATAGTAGATAGGCTTTAAACCCAATTAATTAATTTAACCTAAAGGTGTATATGTATCAGTGTTCAGTCAAATGTTTTTTTCAATGGAAATCGGGAAAACCGAAACAAAGAACGGGGAATGAAAGAATGAAGAGGCCATTCCCATGGGGTTGCAACCCAGCACCACCAGAGCCCGACCAACCAGGTTTAAAGGACTGTGGAAATTGATTTTCTGAATGTAACAAATAAAACGAAATGATAAAAAGATTTTTTTTTTAAATCAAGACAAGACAAGTGGAAATTTTGGGACCCCTGGGTCGAAAAATGTCCCCTTCGAACCTACCCCCTCAAACCACGTTGTCGGACCAAATTAAATGAAATGACAACACCGAATACGGAAATATAAAAATTTTGGGGACGGTTTAAAAATAAAAAAAAGGTTATATATATCACAATTCATAACAGAAGGAAAAAAATTTAATATACTAAAATTTGATTGGAGATTAATGTGTATCATATCAAAAAATTTACCAATAAATTGGAAAATAATCGGCCAAAATTTAAAACAAAATTTAGAGAGTTATCGATATATAATGTTACTCATGAAAGACAGACGAATGAGTGGATGTGTCATATGTTTGACTGGGACACGTGAACAGTTATAATAAGTGACAGCGGGTTGCTGCACGACTCGGTACTTGCCCCGACTCTCTTTCTAACTGATATAGATGACCATCAAGAATTAATAAAAAAATTATTAAAACATTTTTGCAGATGGTGCAAAATAAATAATAAACATTAATGCAAATACCTGCAAGACGACTTGGATATATTCAGTCAAGTGGCAGATGGGTGACGGAATTTAATACCTGGAGCCTGGAGGTTATTCCGGGGATCAACGCCCCCTCGGCCCGGTCCATGACCAGGCCTCCCGATGGATCAGGGCCTGATCAACTAGGCTGTTACTGCTGGCCGCACGCAGTCCAACGTACGAGCCACAGCCCGGCTGATCCGGCACTGACTTTAGGTATCTGTCCAGCTCTCTCTTGAAGGCAGCCAGGGGTTTATTGGCAATTCCCCTAATGCTTGATGGGAGGTTGTTGAACAGTTTTGGGCCCCGGACACTTATGGTGTTTTCTCTTAGTGTACCAATGGCGCCCCTACTTTTTATTGGGGGCATTTTGCATCGCCTGCCCAGTCTTTTACTTTCGTAGGGAGTGATTTCTGTGTGCAGATTTGGGACCATTCCTTCCAAGATTTTCCAAGTGTAGATTATGATATATCTCTCCCTCCTGCGTTCCAACGAGTACAAGTCAAGTGCTTCCAAGCGTTCCCAGTAGTTAAGGTGCTTGACAGAACTTATACGTGCAGTAAAGGATCTCTGTACACTCTCTAGATCTGCGATTTCACCTGCTTTGAATGGAGATGTTAATGTACAGCAGTATTCCAGCCTAGAGAGAACAAGTGATTTGAAAAGGATCATCATGGGCTTGGCATCTCTCGTTTTGAATTATTATTATTATTATAATCAAGGGGGAAGCGCTAAACCCGGGAGATTATACAGCACCTGGGGGGGGGATATGTGGAAGGCATTCAGGCTTAATTCGGGGAACTGGAGCACAGATCCAATTCCCTAAATCAAGAGCCCCTCACCAACATCAAGGAACCTTCCTTAAGGGGTCTCGTTTTGAAGAAAAATGCCATGTAATGGAAAAGGGAGAAGCAATAGCAGGCTTCATGAATAATGCAGTGTCATTAAGTAATGAAAGGAGTAATTGTAAACAAAGAATTATTATTGAAGAACACAGCCTAGTGAGTCATAATGACTCGTAGCTCAGTTGTAGTGCCTGAGATTCATTCTCAAAAGATTCGGGTTTAGTTCATAGAGTTTATTTTTATATATTTTTATTAGAAACCTTACAAAAGTATAAAGGATGCATAATAATAGTACAGGAATACAAAACATTCTTTTGTGCTACTAGTACCAGGTTATTCCTGGCGGGAACAAGTATTATAACATCTTGTTATAGCAAACAATACACGCTAAGACAAACCTCACTAAAGTATAACAGTTATTAATAGTTGCCGCCAATCCATTGTACCCACAGAAAACACATCAAAATGAAACTTTACATAGTTTAACAATATAAAATGAATACCTGACATGTCCTATTACAACAAAAACATATTTTCACAACATGGCGCAGTCTGTGAGAAGGCGTGTGCACACGGTGTGCCTTGAATTGGTGCGTGGTGCAATAACGCCTCAGTCTGCCCAAGTGCTTTTACCGCAAATTATCCGTGACACCTATGGTGTTGCGGATCAAGAACTGTATGGTGTGGCGCTAAATGGTGCCTATCGTATTTTCGTCAAGTTGAAATCAGCTGGAGTGTATGAACGGCTGGTTGACAAGTACCAGGACAGGAGCGTGGACGTTAATTCAGCGATACGTGTTCTACTCATCGACGTGTCTAGGCATTACACATGGGTGAAAGTCCGAAATGTGCCATTTGAGGTGGACGAGACTGATCTGCGGAATGTATTTGAACAGTATGGACCTGTACACCTGGCTATGGCTGGTAAATGGACGGATGGGGCGTATGCCGGCTTGCCGGATGGTACGTTCACGCTCAAGATGACGTTGAGGCATTCCATCTCGTCTTACATCATACTGGACGCATTTAGGATGCAGGTAATGGTGTGCTATGCTGGGCAGCAGAAGACGTGTAGGTTATGTGGTGCATATGACCATATGGTGGCCCAGTGTGGGCGATGGCAGCGGAGACAGGAACTAGGTAGTGAGATGGTGAAAGAGCCAGAACCGAAGGTGGGTCATGCTGATGAGTCACCTGTACATAGAAGTGGCACTTCCTGGAGTGAGGAAGTGGAGCGTGAGCTGCCACTGGTGGGTACCAGCCCATCACTGTCACAGTGGGATGTGAGGCCTCTGCCTTGGAGACCGGGAAGACTGTGCAGATTGGTGACATGCAGGTAGAGGGAGGCCTACTGGTGAATGTGAAGGAAAAATCCTTTGAGAAGAACGTTTCTGAGGATAACTTGAGAATGGTGAGGAGTACTGTTCAGATTGAAGATGAGCAACTTGGAAGATTGGCGAACATGGCAGATGACTCGCCAGGAGTGGTGGACGTGATTGAGGTGAATGCTGAGATTCACAGGGAGGCATCCAGTGAGTTGGAAATGGATGCAGAGAGTGTCAACCATAAGAGGGCGGCGACATATTCCGACTCGGATGATGTTTTGACCCCGGCACAGAGACCGGGGAAAAAGCCGTGGGTTGATGTGGTGCGTGGGAGCTCTAAAGGTATGCCTGGTCCGGTGCTGGATCAGGGGAAGCCACAAGTGGGCAGTGGAGAGAAAAGTGGAAGAAGCAGACACACTGGAAGCGTGTCAGTGAAAGGTGAAATGGGGCAGAGGGTGAAATCACATAAGTAGGTTTCCGGTGCATGACAGTGAATATTAATGGATTGTGTGCGAGTGAGAAGCGTCTGTGGGTAAAGGGATTTTTAAGACGTTATGCTATAGACATTGTTTTTGTACAGGAACATAATTTCAAGCTGGGAAGGGAATTGGAGGTGGATGGGTACAGAGTGTTTGTGATGTATTCGGAGTGAATGAAGGGAGGGGTGGGAATCCTGATCCGAGAGATGAGCCCGTTTGTTGTTCTTAGGAGTGAAGGGGGGGGGTCGTGCATTAAGAATAGATGGGTGGTGGAGAGGTGAGAGGATGGCAGTAGTTTGTGTGTATGTGCCAGCTGAGAATGATGTAAGGGTAAAGAATGAATTTGTGAATAACGTATTGGTATATTATTTGCGGTCATTACCGTCAGTGACAATAGTTGGTGGTGACTGGAACTGTGTGGTGCGAAGGAAGGATGTGGAACCGAGAGGGGCAGGGTGTTTTTTTTGGCAGGTTTAGGGGATCTATTGAGAGGTGTGGGATTGAGGGATATAGTTGATGGAGGGGATTGCGAGATAGAGCACACATTTCATAGAAAGGGATATGCTGCACGACTAGATAGGTTGTATGTGACAAGGGGAGTGAGGGTGACGCGGGTGCAGACGGTGAATGTCGTTTATTCAGATCATAGGGCGGTTTTTGCTGATTTAAATTGGGATGGTTTGCCTAAGAGATATTTGGGGTACTGGAAGCTGAAAGTACGACTACTGGGTGAGGGGGTGGAGGGAGGGGATTTTGAAAGTTTGTGGGAGGACTTATGGGGTGGGGGTAAGAGTGCAAGCGATTTATTGGGGTGGTGGGATGGGGTTGCGAAGAGGAGGATCAGGCAATATTATGTGAGAAGGGGAAAGAATGAGGCATGGATGACATATGGGCTTCAACAGTATTTAGAGGGGCAGTTGCAGGGTTGTTATGAGAGGGGTGCTGTGGAAGGTGTGTATCCAATGGAGGAAATTGAAGTGTTAAAGTGGCAGATAAGAGATATGCACAATGAGAGATTTGATGAGGCGAGGGTGCAAGGTGGGTTAGAGGAGGCGATTTGGGGTGACAGGCCGTCAGCCTGTGTGTTACGGGGCCAGCGGAGACGCAGGTCGGCAATGGAGATTGATAAGCTGGTAGTACACGAGAACTTAGGTGGGTATACGAAGGGTCAGGAGTTGCGAACTACTGAGGGTATGAGTGGTTTTATGGATAGTTGGTTTGGAAAATATTTGCGGAGTGTAGGAGTGAACGGTGAGGATTTAGAGAGATTGGGAGAGAATGTATCTTGTGTGCTGAGTGGAAGTGATCGTATGGCATTGGGAGGGGATATTGAAGAGGGGGAGGTATGGAGAGCTTTGGAAAATATGGCGAGAGGTAAAGTGCCAGGTATAGATGGGTTACCTTGTGAATTCTATGTGAAGCATTGGAGTGTGTTGAAGGATTTTTTAGTGAACCTGATGAATGTGATGAAAAGTGAGGGGGAGGATGGGTGAGTTGCAGCGTACTGCAGTGGTAGTATTGATTCCAAAAGGGGAAGGCCCTACTACAGTGCAGAACTACAGGGCGTTGTCGTTGTTGTGTGCTGATTATAAGATATTCGCAAAAATCTTGGGGAACAGGCTGAAGTGCGTGATAGATAGAGTTGTTGCGAGAGGCCAGTATGGGGTGCCTGGGAGGATGATGTATGAGGGACATGGAATAATAAAAGATTTTGTGGAA
Source organism: Cherax quadricarinatus (assembly GCF_038502225.1). Taxonomy (NCBI): domain Eukaryota; kingdom Metazoa; phylum Arthropoda; class Malacostraca; order Decapoda; family Parastacidae; genus Cherax; species Cherax quadricarinatus. Next base: position 10,018,783 of record NC_091305.1, read on the forward strand.
AGTATGGAGGGGGAGAATAAAGGGGGGGGAGGTGTCTTAGCATTGGATTGGCAGGCTGCTTATGATTGCGTAGAACGAGAGGCACTGTGGCATATCTTACAGAGGCAGGGTTTTGGGGAAGAGATGGTGCGTTGGATTGAGACTGTATAATAGGGTAGGTGTACGTGTGCAGGTAAATGGGAAATTGGGAGAGTGGGTTTCAATGGGTAGAGGCATAAGGCAGGGTTGTCCTCTGTCTCAACTGTTGTTTGCTTGTATACAGGACCCTTTTTACGGGGCAGTGGGGAAATGTTTAGGGGTGGATCGTGGTGTGGAGAATGGAGGGATGGGAATAATAGGGTATGTGGATGATACAACAATTCTAATGAGCAGGGAGGAAAGTTTACATGAGGTGGAAGATGTAATTGGTGGTTTTGAAGGAGTTACAGGTTTAAAAGTGAATGTGGAGAAATCGAAATTATTGGTCTTAGGGAATTGGGTAGGGAGGGCGCGATGGGAAACAGCTGTGCGTTGGTGTGTGGTGGATAGACTAAAGGTGTGTGGGATAATTTATATGGGGAATGCCGGGGAGGCACGGATGGTTAATTCTGGGAGGGCAGTGGATAGGTTGGTGGGTAGGTTAAATGTTTTGAGACCCATGCATTTGACGATACATCAACGTGTAATAGTGGTGAATGTAATGTTATATAGTATGGTCTGGCATGTGGCAGCAGTATATCCATTGGCAGGACCGGACATAACTAGAATGCTAAAAAAGGTTTTTCGTTATATATGGGGTTCTGGGTGTGACTGGTTGGGTAGGAGTGTTGTTATGCTACCGGTCGACAAAGGTGGATTGGGTTTAATAGATATAAGATTAAGGGTTAAGTGTATATATTTGAAGAGGGGGTTTCTCCGAGTGGAAGGTCGTGTGGGGAAGGGTGTGCAAGCATTATATGAGGAGGCACGAAGGTGGTGGGTAGGATCAGAGATGAAAGTGTGAGGATGTGCTGCGAGCTTTATTGTATGTTAGAGATCCGTCTAGGATACGGCTAGGTGTTCTGGAGCGTGCTGTAGGGGTGAGGATGATTGCGAATGTTGAGGGCATATACCCAATGTATGCATGGGAAGACATTTGGGTCCAAGGTTGCGGTTGGCGCGCATCAGACCGCGAGTGAGAGAGGTAATGTTTAGTTTCCTTCATGGAATATTGCCGTCTGGTGTGGTGCTTCGGGAGAGAGGGTTGATGGTGGAGGACGTATGTAGGGCGTATGGGGATAGGGAGACAGCTTTTCATGTAGTATATTTTTGTAAAAATTTGGAGTGTATACGGGAGTGGATGGGTGGGATTTTGAGGAGGGTAGGTGGGGGAGGGATATCGGTATTAAGGGCATTGAGTTTAGATGTGGGAGGTGTGGAAGAGTCTGTGCAGCGTGCTTTGGTGTACATCATAGCGGATTTTGTTTTCGTATCATGGGCCATGAGGGATAATGGGGATTGGGTGGTGCGAAAGAAGGTATTGGCTGCAACAATGTACAAAAAACTTAGTCGTAATAGGGGGATATACGGAAGTAGATGGGAAAGGGGTTTTCCTGAAGGATATCAAAGTATGAATATCAGAGGTTTGCTGGCGGAGTGAGAGAGAGAAAAAAAAGGGGGGGGGGATGTGTTAGGAATTTCAGGGTTTGCACCGGGCTCGTCTCAGAATTTGGGAACGTATGAGGAGTTCCTTGATATGGTGTGAAATTGCAGCGTAGTTGTGGAGTGTGTTTTAAGTAAGTTTGTGGTGGTTAGTAAGGGAAAAGTTGTTAAGATTTTTATGGACATGGAAATGAGCAATATTTGTGTGAATGTGAAAAGTATACGGTCATACTCAGGATGGTTTACTGATGTATGTAATGGATAAGTTAAATTTGGAATAGGTTGTAATGTATTATCAGGACTGGTGGTTGTATCAAAGCAAAGGACATGCGGGCGTGATAAATATGTCTGTGTACCAAATGTACTGTTAATAATGAGATAATGTAATATGTGTGATTTTTATCATACATTAAGTGTATATAGCAGTATGTAAGAGAGAATTTCATGTACTCAGTATGGGTTGTATATTAGTATTCGGTGAAGTTCAATGAATATTATTGACGTGATGGGTATATAAGGACGTGTTGATGTACAATGTGTTAAGTAGGGTTAGGATGGTGAGGCAAGAAATGCTGCGGTCTGTAAAGTAAGAATATAGTACTTGTTTAAGTTAATGTTTAATAGTAATTACTATGTATTTTTTATTATATGGTAGAAGAAGTTTGTTACTTAAAAATGGAAATTATATTTGCAAAATATTACTAAATATACGTGATTGTGTAAGTTCGCTTGTAGGATGATGTAGTGTTTGTTCGCTTGTGGGATGTAGTGTTTGTTCGCTTGTGGGATGTAGTGTTTGTTCGCTTGTAGGATGAATGTAGTGTATGGAAGTGAGGTGGGACGAATCATTTGTTATATTATACTGTGTTTAGTTTTTCTGTGGTGAGGTGTGGAGATTGTTATTTTCTAACCTTTATTTGTTTCGTAATTTATTGAGGTGTTACGTATTATGTATTTGATATGAAGTTTAATATACAACAATAATAAGTGTGTAAAGAATTTTTGGATAATTGAGAATGTCTTCGTACATACAGTTTTATGTAAAATGTAAATACATGTGACATTCTTTGGGTTATATTGCATATTGTGTTTATGGCTGCAATTTTGGATGTAATAAACCCACCTGTATTTGAAGCTGTGGGCTGTCTTTAGTTTAGTTAAATGTATGTTATGTGTGATGGTTGGTTTTTTTTTGGGGGGGTATCAAACTTTTTTAGTTGAACGTGTGTTTTCTTATGTATAAGTTTAGTGCTAAGGTAGGGAATGTGGAGTTTTCTTTTGTTATATATAATGTAAAAAGAGAGCAAATGAGAGAGTGGGTGAGATGTTATCAACAAATTTTGTTGAAAATAAAAAAGTTTTGGAGTGAGATTAACAAGTTAAGAAAGCCTAGAGAACAAATGGATTTGTCAGTTAAAAATAGGAGAGGAGAGTTATTAAATGGAGAGTTAGAGGTATTGGGAAGATGGAGGGAATATTTTGAGGAATTGTTAAATGTTGATGAAGATAGGGAAGCTGTGATTTCGTGTATAGGACAAGGAGGAATAACATCTTGTAGGAGTGAGGAAGAGCCAGTTGTGAGTGTGGGGGAAGTTCGTGAGGCAGTAGGTAAAATGAAAGGGGGTAAGGCAGCCGGAATTGATGGGATAAAGATAGAAATGTTAAAAGCAGGTGGGGATATAGTTTTGGAGTGGTTGGTGCAATTATTTAATAAATGTATGGAAGAGGGTAAGGTACCTAGGGATTGACAGAGAGCATGCATAGTTCCTTTGTATAAAGGCAAAGGGGATAAAAGAGAGTGCAAAAATTATAGGGGGATAAGTCTGCTGAGTATACCTGGTAAAGTGTATGGTAGAGTTATTATTGAAAGAATTAAGAGTAAGTCGGAGAATAGGATAGCAGATGAACAAGGAGGCTTTAGGAAAGGTAGGGGGTGTGTGGACCAGTGGCCCGGTGGCCTGGTGGCTAAAGCTTCCGCTTCACACACGGAGGGCCCAGGTCGATTCCCGGCGGGTGGAAACATTTCGACACGTTTCCTTACACCTGTTGTCCTGTTCACCTAGCAGCAAATAGGTACCTGGGTGTTAGTCGACTGGTGTGGGTCGCATCCTGGGGCACAAGATTAAGGACCCCAATGGAAATAAGTTAGACAGTCCTCGATGACGCACTGACTTTCTTGGGTTATCCTGGGTGGCTAACCCTCCGGGGTCAAAAATCCGAACGAAATCTTATCTTATCTTACAGTGAAACATATAAGTGAACAGTATTTAGATAAGGCTAAAGAGGTCTTTGTGGCATTTATGGATTTGGAAAAGGCGTATGACAGGGTGGATAGGGGGGCAATGTGGCAGAGGTTGCAAGTGTGTGGTGTAGGAGGTAGGTTACTGAAAGCAGTGAAGAGTTTTTACGAGGATAGTGAGGCTCAAGTTAGAGTATGTAGGAAAGAGGGAAATTATTTCCCAGTAATAGTAGGCCTTAGACAAGGATGTGTGATGTCACCGTTGTTGTTTAATATATTTATAGATGGGGTTGTAAGAGAAGTAAATGCGAGGGTCTTGGCAAGAGGCGTGGAGTTAAAAGATAAAGAATCACACACAAAATGGGAGTTGTCACAGCTGCTCTTTGCTGATGACACTGTGCTCTTGGGAGATTCTGAAGAGAAGTTGCAGAGATTGGTGGATGAATTTGGTAGGGTGTGCAAAAGAAGAAAATTAAAGGTGAATACAGGAAAGAGTAAGGTTATGAGGATAACAAAAAGATTAGGTGATGAAAGATTGAATATCAGATTGGAGGGAGAGAGTATGGAGGAGGTGAATGTATTCAGATATTTGGGAGTGGACGTGTCAGCGGATGGGTCTATGAAAGATGAGGTGAATCATAGAATTGATGAGGGGAAAAGAGTGAGTGGTGCACTTAGGAGTCTGTGGAGACAAAGAACTTTGTCCTTGGAGGCAAAGAGGGGAATGTATGAGAGTATAGTTTTACCAACGCTCTTATGTGGTTGTGAAGCATGGGTGATGAATGTTGCAGCGAGGAGAAGGCTGGAGGCAGTGGAGATGTCATGTCTGAGGGCAATGTGTGGTGTGAATATAATGCAGAGAATTCGTAGTTTGGAAGTTAGGAGGAGGTGCGGGATTACCAAAACTGTTGTCCAGAGGGTTGAGGAAGGGTTGTTGAGGTGCTTCGGACATGTAGAGAGAATGGAGCGAAACAGAATGACTTCAAGAGTGTATCAGTCTGTAGTGGAAGGAAGGCGGGGTAGGGGTCGGCCTAGGAAAGGTTGGAGAGAGGGGGTAAAGGAGGTTTTGTGTGCGAGGGGCTTGGACTTCCAGCAGGCATGCGTGAGCGTGTTTGATAGGAGTGAATGGAGACAAATGGTTTTTAATACTTGACGTGCTGTTGGAGTGTGAGCAAAGTAACATTTATGAAGGGGTTCAGGGAAACCGGCAGGCCGGACTTGAGTCCTGGAGATGGGAAGTACAGTGCCTGCACTCTGAAGGAGGGGTGTTAATGTTGCAGTTTAAAAACTGTAGTGTAAAGCACTCTTCTGGCAAGACAGTGATGGAGTGAATGATGGTGAAAGTTTTTCTTTTTCGGGCCACCCTGCCTTGGTGGGAATCGGCCAGTGTGATAATAAATAAAAAAATGGATACGTTTCATTGCTTACATTGTCTACATGTATAATTGTGTATTGCGTTTTTCAATGAAATATAAAAAAAAATTACAACAAAAACATCATACAAATGTACAACATCACAAGGTTACTAAAGTTGAAATTTTCACACATGACTAAAACCATAACCACCTTTAACACACAATATATGTACTACACATATGTCAGTAAAGTAACAACTACAAAACAAGACAAACCCTAACATACTCGCTATGACAGGGTACAAAATATTGGTTAAGTTATGTTACATTAGATCCTAACCAATAGGATTTCGGAAGGAACGTATGATTCCTTATGCACAATAACCATAGAGAAACAGTATTTTACTATTATTAATATGTTAAACCCTCAAATACAATAATTCTGATACAGAAAACAGAACAACATACATGTAACATACAATAATAAAATAACCCAAAACAAGTTTTTATAACAAAACCTCGGCACATTAAAGGGTTTAAAACCAAACCCTATACATAATTAAACCTCCCACATATGTATATAAACCGAAAATCTTGTCCACAAGACTTTTTTGGTATAACCCCATAAAAACATGGTATAGACCCAAACCTATACATACACTTAAATTTTTTCACATAGAACCTTCATCAGACAATAAAAGTTAAACATAAGACAAGAGAAGTAATAAGGATAAGGCTGCTGTAATTTGCCAGTCCCAAAAGAACTGACACGTATCTCAGAAAATTTTTTGTTGAAACCAACTTGCCAATCTAATTACTTAAAAACGAGATCCTAAGGGCTCGGTATCCTGGCTATCAAGGAAATTTTAAACACAGTGAACATAACCGTCAGGCTTAGAAATGTAACCCTGGAAACCACACTTATATCTCACTATGACAAACATTCTCGTGAAACATTGCGTACCAACCATACCTAATTCTCACTACCTTCCTCTTACACACGACATAAGCTCCAGAGAAAAAAAAAAAAAAACCTCCCCCTTTACATCCCCCCATAAGGAGACCACTCCTTTGTCCATCCTCAGGGACCCCGACAAAGGGAACCCACAGTGAGGTTCCTATAACCTTCCGGGAAACTTTTTTCCCAGGACGCCCCATAAACCAGCATATTCCTACACTTCGTCCTATAGAATCTAGCCGCCAACGCTTTTATCCTCGTATCACCCCTTAATCCCCTCATTCCCCATGAGATATCCAGATAATCTACTATGATATACATTATAGCCCTTCCAACATCCCTAGGCACTCCCCTTACATCTAGTAGTAAAGCCCTTAAAAGCGGCAAACGACCCCCCCCCCAACAGTCTGATAACCCCACCCATCCATGATCTCACCCCCTCCAAGGAGGTACAAAAGAAGACCACATGAAACGCCGTTTCAACATCACCACAAAACTGACAAAAAGCCTCTTCCACAAACCCCATACAACGTAACACCTCCTTGGAAGCCAGAATCCCCATGATAAAACAATACACTAATTCTCTTACTCTAGCCGATATCCGAAGCTTACTAAAATCTTTCCAAATAACCCCCCAATCATACGTTGGATACACGGCTACCCCTTGCAAAATTCCCTGACCTTTCACTACCCTCACCAACCTTTTCACTTTGATGTTATCCACCTGTTGCACTGTCAATAAAAATCTCAACATATCTTCACAAAACCTCAATTCCTTCCCACTCCACCATTTACGTGCCTCCTCCATAACTCTTCCTACTTCAGCGCCCCTCACACCCCCTTCCCTTATATACCTCTGCTTGATATATACAGCCATTACTCTCAGTCCTAAAGGCAACAAACCTAAACCCCCTCTTCGAACATCTGTCATAACTACCTCCTTACTTAACCATGCCCTCCCAAATCCCCACACAAACTTCAGCACCCTCCTCTGCATTTCCACAATATCCCGTACCTCTAAGGAAAAAACCTCTGCCACCCCCCATACCTTGCTATAGACAAGTGAATTTACCACCACTACCCTCTGATGTAAAGCTAAGTCCCTCGCACTTAAACCTCCTAGTCTACTTAAAACCTTACCCGTGACAGACTCCGAATTTACCCTTCTGCATGCCTGCACTTCAGCCATATGCCATATACCATATCCCACATACCCTGATTCTGTCAACCACTGTCCATCCTAACCCCATCCCCAAGCCCCCCCCCCTATCCAATTACCGACCTCTAGTAACCTTGATTTCACCGTATTAACTCTCATTCCGGTATTCATACCAAACATCTGAATCACTCTACCCACCCTCCTTAACTCCTCCTTACCCCATAGCAAAACAGTAGTATCATCCACATACCCAATGATGCCCCCTTTGCACCCCCCTCCATCTCCTGTTTGTCCATCACCCTCTCAACAGACTCATAAAAAGGATTCTGCACACACGCAAAGAGCAGCTGTAACATCGGACAGCCCTGCCTCAAACCTCTATCCATCGGTACACTTTCACCCAACCTCCCATTGACCTGTACCCTCACCTCTGCCTCAGCATACAGGGTGTTCACCCACCTCACTACCCCCTCCCGAAACCCCAACCTCTCTAAGCAAACCCCTAAGAAATCTCTGTCCACACAATCATATGCATTCACCCAATCTAAACCTAGTATTCCCCCTCCCGTACATCTCTCTAGAAAATCCCTAATCAAACCATGTCCATCCCTCATCCTTCTTCCCGGAATTCCCAACTGCCCCCTATGTAACACTAAACCCAACACTTTCCTCATTCTGTTGCCCAAAACCTTAGCAAAAATCTTGTAATCCGAGCACATTAACGTAATCGCACGGTAATCATTCAAAACTCGGCATTCCTTCTTTTTGGGCACTAAAACCGTGACACCCGTTCTTTGCGATTTCCCCATCCTCCCACTACTTAACATACAATTCAAAAGCCCCACCAGACAATGCCGTACACTCCCCCAATGACACCTATAAAAATCGTTTGGTATGCCCCATCTATGCCCGGGGTTTTACCCTGGCACATCCCAAAACTGCCTCCTCCACCTCCTCTACACTAATACTACCCTCGAGTCTGTCACTGTCCTGCTCACTTAATACCCTATTAAACCCTTCATCCCCAAAACGTCCCTCACCCACTCCCCCGCCAACCCTCCTCCACTTCTCCCTAAACCAAAAATCTGCATACAAACTAATATTTTCCGTGGTGGATAGGCCTTGACCCTCCTCAAAGCCACCCCCCCCCCTGTACCTGCCTCAATATACGCCAAGGTGGTTTTCGCCTGCCGTTCCTTAAACCTCCTTAATACAAAACCCGATGGCCTATCCCCCCTTAAAACATCCTCCAACCCCGCCCTAACTCGAATTGCCTCAAATTTTTCATTGTGAATTTCCGCCAACCTATTTCGCAAACGTTCCATGTCCTCACTCCGCCCCACCCGTTCCTCTGCATAACAGTCATTTAACTGACCCTCAAGATAATTTTGTAGATCATAGCTCCACCTCGCCATCTCCTTACCCTGTACTTTAAAAAATTTCGCGATTTCAACTTTAGCCCTCATTTCCCACCAATCCAGCAAATCCATTTTCATATTCCTAGTCTCCCAAAAGGATTTCCACCAATCTTCAAAACCTGTAGGGTCACCCTCAACCCTAAGTAGCCTCACATTTAATTTCCAGTATCCTGCATAAACTCTCACTATGCCATCTACCCTCAAATCTGCTATAACAGCCCGATGATCAGAAAAACCCACATGGATAGTCCTCATCCTCTCCACACCTATGCCCTGCCTAACATAAATCCTATCTAACTGTGCCTCATATCCCCTACGAATAAAAGTGTGCTCCACTCCATATCCCTTACTTCCCACCACATCTACCACTCCAACATCTCGCAAAACATCCCACAGAACCCCCAAAACACAACCCGCCCCCCTCAGAACCACATCACCATTCCTAATGACAATTCCAATCCCCACCAATCACCGTAAAAGCAGGTAAACCTCTCAAGTGATATACCAGAACATCGCGTACAAAATTCACCTTCACTCTAGCGTTACTAGTTGCTGGCATGTACACACCTACAAAACTAACCCTCCTGGCCCCCCAAAACCCATCCACCCTGACAACCCTCCCCCCCTCCTCCCAACCCAGGATACGCAAAGGACTGGCCTCCTTTACCGCCACAGCCACACCTCCTTTCAACCTCAAAGCATCACTGGTAAACAACCTATAACCTTTCAACAACAACTCACATCCTAACCTATGGTTATGTTCCTGCAAAAAACAGACATCAATACTAAATCTCCTCAAAACCCACTCTAACCATACCCTCTTGACCTCGGTTTTAAGACCGTTTACATTGAAAGTTACACACCTGAATTTTACAAGAATGACGGCTTACTCCTGTGCCGCTGAGGCTTACTTGGTCCTCCTTTCATAGGTCTCGGTCCTTCTCTATCAATCCCTCGTTCCTGCCCTCCAACCCCTCCCTGTCTCTTCCCACCGAGCTTCCCATTGCCCCCCCCCCTCCTCCCGGACTTGCCGTTGCTACCACAGCTGCCTACATCTTCTTCCCAGGCCTCTGCACTGGTGTGAGGACTTCGTCCATGTCTGATGCCCCCGCTGATCTCTTGCGGGAGCTACCCTCTACACACATATCTTCTGCAACCACATCTTCTTGATGGACCTCCACCACCACATTGCTCTCCTTTCGAACCTCACTCAAGTCTTCCTTACCCTGCTTCTGTTCATCCATCACCTTGACATCACCTGACCTCACATCACTTTCCACACCATGCTCCGACTTTTCCAAAAAATCCTTCAGCACAGCCTCCAAAATCCCTTCCTGAGCTGAATCTGTAGTACCTAACGGTCTGTCTGACTGTCTGACAGCGATATTCCCTCCCCCCCGTTTCCACTGGTAGTGTAACACGTTTCCAAAACCACCTCTGCTCTGTCGACCTCCTCACTCCATAGGCCTTTACCCCGGCTTTCCACTTCACCCGTCATAACGTCCGCGGCTTCTAATGGCGTATCCTCAGAAGCTGTCTCCTGACGCCTAGGGCCCTGTCTCCTGGGGCATTGTGCCACCATGTCCTCATAAGAGTCACATAAATGGCACATCTTTCTCTGCCCCGCATAGTGTACAAAAATGGCTATGCAATGTGACATATGATGGTATCGGCCTCCTCAGGGTCATTTTCAGTGTGAAGGATCCTTCCGGCATCCCCTCGTAAGGGCCGTCCCTCCACATTCCCATGCTCGCCGAGTGTACAGTCCCATAACCACTGAACACATCTTGTAGGCTGTATGCTGTTGCCTCAAAATGTACATTCCTTACCTTCACCCAAGTAAAATACTTAGACACATCATGCAAGCATACTTCCACTGCCGAATTGATACTCATCCTCCTTTCTTGAAATTCGTCGACGATGGTAGAGTAGAAGTCAGCTTTCATGAACTTCACGAAGACCCTTGACATACCATTCAGTGCTACCCCATACAGCTCTTCATTGGGGATGCCATAACAGTCCCTGATAATGCTTGGCAGGAGAACGTTCATCGTGGCGCTGCTTAAAGATCATCTAACCAGCTCAATGCAGACAGTATTTATGCGCCGGCTCATTCGGTCCGCCATCTTGGTGCTAATGCTATGTTTTCCTCACCAGGTAGCGTGCAAGAGATTAACTAAGAAATCTATAATGGGGAATTACTAGCACACGAAATAGACTTATTACTAAGCTATCTAGATTACTATTATTATGTTTATGAAGAGATAAATCCGCACGAGTATCGGGCAGTAATAGCGTCTGACCCAAAGGAGACGGTAGCCCTTATCTACCACCAAGACATTTTTATTGAAGGTTAAGTTTGCTCTATATTAGTCTCTCTCTATGACCCTTGTGAGTTTAGCGCTTAGTTTTGATTGTAATAATAATACATTACTCTGTAATGCGGGTTAACTACTTTAAGCTGGCAGACAGCTGTTACAAATAAACATATATGTATTAATAATTCTGAGACACTTTCTTATATTACTAGCCACTAGTTCCATTCCCGCATTACTCGATTTTTAAACTATATTGACATCATTGTGCGTTTCAGACTGCATGGAACATAGTTCCAAAACAATTTAATCATGAAAACAGTGATAACTGTACACGAGTGATATCACTCATCAACAACATTAGAGGAAGATAAGATAAATAACTTGAGCAACCTGTAGCTTGGTGTCAACATCCACACCTCGTTATCTTCGCCTGAAACATGCAAACTGAGATAACATCTACAACAATGAACACCTGAAATATAGTGCTTACTAAGATGAGTAATATAATGAGATAATTATGCTTACTGAAATTCTCCCAGAACATTAGTTAATTAGATTTAAAACCCATCTGCTGCATACTTAAACGCTGTCATTAGGTGTTTCAGATGTTTAAAAATAAGTCCTTTATAAAATTTTCTCTTATACGTTTAAAAGTAATTTTTTTTCATTTATGTTAATGATAAAAATAATAATTTTGTGCCAAAAGAACCTTAGAAACTTACATAGCCTTATTATAACAAGCGAAATTTATTTTAGCCTAATCCAACCAAATATATTTTAGATAACTTTACAATGATTTAACAATAAACAAACACAATGAAATATATTTTTTCCGTTAGGTTCGAAATGATTTTTGCGAAATTATTGCATACACAAACTTTCGCTTGACTTATTCGGCAAGAAGAGCGTTGCTGTTTAAGCCAAAATCTCAAGTTTTACCTATTCGGCACACTATATATATATATATATATATATATATATATATATATATATATATATATATATATATATATATATATATATATATATATATATATATATGTCGTGCCGAATATGTAAAACTGGTCAATTAGCAAGAACTCATTTAAAATTAAGTCCTTTCTAAAATTTTCTCTTATACGTTTAAAGATACATTTTTTTCATTAATGTTAATTTAAAAAAAAAATAATTTTTCACTAAAAGAATCTTAGAAAACTTACCTAACCTTATTATAACAGGAACAATTTATTTTAGCCTAACCCAACTAAATATATTTTAGATTTGTTTACAGTAATTTAATACTAAACAAACACAGTGAAATATATTTTTTTCGTTAGGTTCAGAATGATTTTGGCGAAATTATTGCATACACAAATTTTCGCTTGTCCTATATGGCAAGATGAGCGTTGCTATTTAAGCCAAGATCGCAAGTTCTGCCTATTCGGCACGACATATATATATATATATATATATATATATATATATATATATATATATATATATATATATATATATATATATATATATATATATATATATATATATATATATATATATATATATATATATATATACCAACTGTGACTGTCAGCGTGACTGTCAGCGTGCCTCGTTGTGCTCCCGGTTTTCTGGTGTTTTCACGGTCGCTCTTACGTGCTAGAACTTTAATTTGTGTCATCAATCCTATACGATACATCCCTCTAGCGCCTGGAACCAATCTTGGGCGGAAAACATTATATACTGAGTCAAAAAAGGAGAATTAGTGTGCATTACCTAGCAGAGTTTACTGCCAGAGGGGAATCATAGGCCTGTTTTCCGTGTGAAAAAAATAATAATAATTGAACTTTGTGTCAGAGGAAAGAAAGTCTCCCTGAAAGCATTGAGTATACATAGTGTATAGTGTATACTACAGTGGCTCCCTAGTATATTGATGATAAAGGCTAAAGTGTCATTTGAAAACAGGTGAATTTGTAAATGAAGTGATAAGCCTATAGAGGCAGGTGCCAGAAGTCGCCAGAAACTTACCACAGGTCAGCTGTTTTTAATAATCTTCCTGGCCTGCTAGTGTACTCGCATATAATCTAGTGATACCAGTGAATAGCAGAATACAGTGTTGTAGTAGCAACTAACCAGTATTATAATGGTACTTAGTGGAGTGGAGTGACTTTCATTAGTTTCTTTTTCTTGAAATACGAGACGTTACTGTGAATTTCATATAACCTGTAGTTACCAGCGGTCGCAATATACACAACGAGAAGCAATTATTACTACAGAAAAAGCGTCCTTCCTCCAAAATTTGCACCAGTCAACTATAGTGATAATATAGCATTTATTGTGGTGGAGACGGAAAAAACAAAAATAGAAAAGCCAGATACAGCGATTGATAAACAAAGAGGTCGACTGTACGTCATTGTAGGAGCTGCCAGATATCACCGGCTCTTCAACACGCAAGTTATACTTTTGTATCAGTCAAATCACATATTACTCGGGTAGATAATTTCCAGTAGATCCTTCATGTGTTAGCTCAAATCACCGACCAGTATGTTTTAAATAAGTGACCCACTGATCAGAGCAGATCTTGACTGGTCCGAACCCTTGACTGGTCCGAACCCTTGACTGGTCCGAACCCTTGACTGGTCCGAACCCGGGACTGGTTTCAAACAGTTTCGTTGGACAATAAAGCAGACTGTAAACGGATGGGTTTGTAGGCGCCCTTATAAACACAAACATTAAAAATCAGGAACGTGACGGTAAGCTGTCCAATATACAAAAAGAGTTAGAAACAGAAATACAAATAGCTAGAGCTTCATTTAAGGTTATTAATATAATATTCAAGAGGTTGCTAGTAGAATTGCAGTAAATCAACCATTCAAATCATTATGAAGCTGTGTGTAGTCTGTGGTCAGTCAAACAAACGGGCTTCCACATGGATAAATTGTCATTTTTGTGGAAATTGGTGTCACGCTCCTTGTGCAGATATCCCAGAACTAGCTACAAGCAGTATTAAAACAGAGAAGTGTTTTTGGGTATGCCCAAATGAGGAAAATCTGTGGACTAAAATCACAAGGGTATTAAAAGAGGATAACATCAAAGCTGCTTTCATAGAAAACCTGGAAGCTTTCTACAACAGATGGGAACATAAAAAGTCTGGGCTGAATGGTACTGCCCTTGATACTGGCCATGTAGTCACAAACTGTAAGGCTGGAGGTGATGTCCTGGTAGTCAGTAAATGTGGGGCTGATAGTGCTGTCCTGGGAGACAGTAATGGTGAAGCTGGAGGTGCTGTCCTGGGAGACAGAAATGGTGAAGCTGGAGATACTGTCCTGGGAGACAGTAATGGTGAAGCTGGAGATTTTGTCCAGGTAGTCGGGAATTATACGCAGGAAGGAATACATATAAATGACCTCATAGAGGACAGGAGCCATAGTAGGGAAACAAGTGTAGTCAAAGATAAGATAAAACCAATATTGCAAACTAGAAATACCGCAGGAAATAGCAAACAAGAGGACTCCAATAGCAATAGTGAGGATAAATTACCAAAAACAACTGGTGGGAGCTCCATTGTTGGTGCTAGGGAGGATAGGAGTAAGACAGGGAAACATGCACCAACAGGGAATACAGTCACAGAAACCCAAGGCAAACGGAAACCAAGCCTGTGCACATACTATGCACTTGGTATCTGCTGGCATGGGAAATCTGGAAAAACAGATGGGACATGCAACTATGACCACCCTAGAAAATGTCATGCCCATATGACAACAGGAAAATGCAAACTCCCTTCCTGTAAGCTTTTTCACCCTGAAATGTGTACCTCTTCAGTACAGGAAAGACTGTGCTATAACTTAAATTGCCAGGCATACCATCTAAAGGGGACAAAAAGATACAAAACATCCAGGCCATGGGAAAACCTGGGTAGCCACAGCCACTCAAGAGGGAGAGGTTTTTTAGTGCCAGGAAGGAAAAAAAACTGGCAGGAAATGGCAGAAATCGTACACCAAATCCAGTCATTCCTGGAGTGGAACCACAGTCGATGGCCTCCACTCCAAACCAACAGATACAGATACTAATGCCGGAAAAAAAATCCCCCCCCAGTACCAACAATACCACCAGTCCGATAACATTCTTCTTTGCAAATATACAGGGTCTAAAGCCAGCAACAAACAACAAAATACCTTTCATCCGTGGACTGCTTGCAGAGGCAAAGGCAATGTTCGCGGCTTTCACTGAGACCCACATAAAGGATCACTTGGACAACGAAATATGGATCCCAGGTTACAACCTATACAGATGTGACAGAGTGAACAGGCAAAAGGGGGGGGTTGGCCTGTACATTGCAGAGTCACTTGTTTGCACAGAACTGCTTAATGCCTCAAATGACGTAGTGGAAGTTTTAGCAGTAAAGGTCGAGAACCAAAACCTAGTCATTGTGGTAGTCTACAAGCCTCCGGATGCAACATCCCAGCAATTCCAGGAACAGCTGTTAAAAATTGACCACTGTCTGGAAAATCTTCCAGCTCCTGCACCCAACATCTTGCTCCTGGGGGATTTCAACTTAAGGCACCTAAAATGGAGGAATATAGCAAATAATATTGTTGCAGTAATAACACCAGGAGGCAGCTCTGATGAAAACTCACACTCACACGAGCTTTTAAATCTCTGCACAAAATTCAATTTAAACCAGCAAATAATAGAGCCTACTAGACTGGAGAATACACTAGACCTCATCTTCACTAACAATGATGATCTGATAAGAAATGTCACCATATCAAAAACAATATACTCAGATCACAACATAATTGAGGTTCAGACATGTATGCGTGGAGCCCCAGACCGACAAAATGAGACTAGTCACGAGGGAGCATTCACCAAATTCAACTTCAATAACAAAAACATAAAGTGGGACCAAGTAAACCAAGTCCTAACCGATATAAGCTGGGAAGATATACTAAGCAACACAGACCCAAACTTATGCCTAGAACAGATTAACTCGGTGGCACTCGATGTATGCACAAGGCTTATTCCTCTAAGAAAAAGGAGGAGTAGATGTAAAATAGAAAGAGACAGGCGCTCCCTTTACAGGCGACGGAAAAGAATAACAGAGCGGCTAAAAGAGGTCAATATATCTGAAATGCGCAGGGAGACACTGGTCAGAGAAATAGCAAGCATCGAACTTAAGCTAAAAGAATCCTTTAGGAGTCAGGAATCGCGGGAAGAACTAAAAGCCATAAATGAAATCGAAAGAAACCCAAAGTATTTCTTCTCCTATGCCAAATCAAAATCGAGAACAACGTCCAGTATTGGGCCCCTACTTAAACAAGATGGGTCCTACACAGATGACAACAAGGAAATGAGTGAGCTACTCAAGTCCCAATATGACTCAGTTTTTAGCAAGCCGCTAACCAGACTGAGAGTCGAAGATCACAGCACCGTTTCTTCCTTTCGATTTAAAAACCCGAATCTGCCGCAATTTCTTCCATTGCAAAAACCCGCAAGGCTCCCCGGGGCATAGAAACTTTTTTGTGGGCTGCAAAAAAACAATATGAAGTTCAACGATGGGAAAATTTTAATTACTCAGATATGGTAAAACATGAGGGAAAATTTAAAACTTCATCAGAGTAAAACAAATTCTGGCCACAAAAAAGGCGAAAACCCCCAACTCCAAAAACCCGGGGGTGATTATGTCGGAGGATCTCACCTTCAAGGACCATAACATTTATCAATCCCTCTGCTAAAAAAGACAGGATGGATAATGAGAACCTTCAAAACTAGGGGGGCCAAAACCCAAAGACACTCTTCAGGTCACTTGTTCTATCTAGGCTGGAATATTTTCTGCACTCTAAAAAAGCACCTTTCAAAGGGAAAATTGCCGACCTAGAAAATGTACAGAGAACTTTCACGGCCCCTGGAGATAAAACACCTCAATTACCGGGGGCGCTTTTGGGGTTTCAAACCTGTATTCCCGGGCCAAAGGGGGGAGAGATACATGATTATATACACCTGGGAAAATCCTAGAGGGGCTAATTCCCAACTTGCACTGAAAATCACCCTACAAAACAAAAAACTTGGCAGACGGTACCATCCCCCAATGAAAAACAGGGTGTCACTAACCTTGGGAAACCTAAAAAAGTGTCAGGGGCCCCAGACTGTTCAAATGCCCCCCCACCGGGGATTACCAACAGACCCCCGGCAGTCTTCAAACTGGCACTGGACGGGGACCCAAAGTCGGGTTTCCCGATCCCGCCGGGCTGTGGCCAAATGCGTTGGGGTTTCGTGCAGCCAGCAGCAACAACCTGGTTGATCAGGGCTGATCCCCCCAGGAGGCCTGGTCACAGACCGGGCCGCGGGGGCGTTTACCCCCCGAACTCTCTCAGGTAAACTCCAGGTATATATGCAAAAGATCACAGTGAACAGGTGATTTCCAAAAATCCCAAAAAAACCACTCTGAAAGAATAGAAATTCCAAGCGCTTGTATTCTCACATTATCAGGAACTATGAAAGGGGAAACATCCAAAGGGAAACTTTTAAAAAGGGGGCCAGCACCTCACTATCAGATCCCCAACGGGTTTAAAAACGTGACGCGCAGCGGCTTAACGGGTGGTCCCTTTTACCCTCACCCCAAAACTATTCTCCCCGAAAATTTAAAAAATTTTTTGTCCGTGTATTAATTTAAAATTTTTAAATTTTATTAATTTTAAATGGATCAATTTTTATAAACCAAAAAAATTCAAATTAAATTTTAAAACTCTTTTTAGAAACAAAGATTCATTTTTATTCCTGTCGACCATGGACTTGCTTGATATTCTTTCTCAACTTTTTTTAAAATCAATTGGATGGGTTTAAAAACTCTTACATGAATAAATAGAGCATTGGAATCTTGTCCCGTTCCAAAAGGGTATGTTTATGTTTTTAATCTAAGTTCAGATTTTTACCATTTTTCCCTAATAAACTTTATCCAAAAATTTTTCAAAAAAAACTTATAGACACATCCATCGGGATTTTGGGAAAATTTTTTATCAAAGTTTTTACTGTATCAAGATTTTTGAATACAACTTTAATATTTAAAAATCTTAAGAAAAAAGGCATATCAACCAAAATTGGTTCTCCCCTTTCCATGAAAACTTGGTTTGTGCCTTCTCTTTTTAAGACAATGTTAAAAATTTATTAAAAAACTTGATACAAAAAAAAGAAAATTCCCCAAAGGGGTTTTTTGGTTGGTCTATAAAAACCTTTTAAAAATTTCGATAAAGAATTCAAACAAACAAAAATTGAACCCAGGAAAAAAAAACATAAATATAACATTGGGGGGTTTAAAAGATTCCCAAAAACCCATTTTTGCATGTAAAATTTTAAACCCTCAATTTATTTTAAAAAGGAAAACAAAATAAAAAAGTCATCATTTTGAAAAGGTGAATCTTGTTTTATAAAAACGGTTTTATTTAATTTAATATTTCCCCGGTTTTTTATAAATTTAATCATTTTTAAAATTTGGGGGGAAAAATTTTAAAAATACCTGGACAAAAAATTTTTTTTTCTTGGTAAATAACGAAGGGGGGTTTTAAAAATTCAACCTTTTGCCGCGCGTCCGTGTTTGCTGCTTTGGGGGTTTGCTGTTTCAAAGGCTTTTATTTCGCCTTTATTTAGGAAAAGATCCGGGGAGGGGGAATTTTTTAGGGGTTTATTTTCTATATATAAAATATTTTATATATTAAAATAAATATATATATATATATTATTATATATATATATATGGAGTTTCCTGGAAATTCCGGGGAAACGTCTGTGAAAACCTCCTTTGGAAACAGAAAATCCCCGCAGGCTGTTGCCTTTTGCACCCGCGTCGGGCCCCAGCCCTGGGCGGGAAATAACTTTTTGGGGCTTGTCAGTGCCCCGGGGAAAACTGCCGGGGTTTGGCCCCTTTTTATGCTGGGAGGCGGGTTAAATCTCGGGCCCCCGACCAAGAAAAGGGCTTTTTTTTTAATAACCCCCGCTTTTTTTTGGAAATGGGCCCTCGTCTTTTCCAATTTTTTGTTTAAAATAAATTTTTTGCAAATTCGGGACTAATCCCTTGGGGGTTTTTTAAAAATTTATAATCATGTATCTCCCCGCCCATTCCGGGAATACCCGAGGGAAAACCCCAAGCGCTCCCGTAAAGGGGTTTTATCTCCTTATGCGGCTGAAAGGGTTTTCTGTAATTTTTCAGGTCGCTTTCACCTGCCTTGAAAGGGCGGGGGTGCGGGGTATTCCCGTTAAGAAAAAGTGACCCGAAAGTGTCATCGGGGTTTGGGTTTTAAAGGTTCCCATTATCCATCCCGTCATTTTCTACAGGGTTTATAAAAGTTAAAAGGTCCTTTAAAATGAATTTCTGACCCCCCAGGCTGGCGTTTAAATTTTTGCTCATTTTGGGCCAAAATTTTTTTTTACTCTATGAAGGTTTTAAATTTTCCCCGTGTTTCCAAACTGGTTTTTTTAAAACGTTGGCTTTTATATTGTTTTTTGCAACCCACTGGCGGTTTATGTCCCCCGGAGGCCGTGTCTGCAATGGAAAAACACTGTCGCCGGGGGTCATCTAAAGGGGAAAGGGCCCCACCCGTCTGAAACCTTGTCAGTATGAATAAAAAAGATGGGAAACATCCTTTGCCCTTTTGGGAAAAGAAAACTTTCCCTCCCCGGCTTTTCTCTGTTGACGGCACTTCCCGTGTTTTTATTTAAAATTTTAGATTCGACCGCTTTTCCACCTTTAACCCGTGGTTTTCGCCATTACCGTAAAATTTTCAAATTTTTATTACATCTGCATTCATCTTCTAGTGCATTTAATTGTCAGGATGTCCCAAAAAGTTGAACGGGGGGAAACACCCTTTTAAAAACCCTGTTGCCCTTTTTGGGAACTATTTGGGTTTTTTGAGAATGGGGATCTTGCTTTTTGGAAATTTCAAAAATTTTTATGATATGGGGTGTTGGTGCTATCGGGCTGTAGTTTTTTCTGTTGCCCCTGCCCCCTTTGTGGTGGGCTTTCTGTTTTTTAAACCCTTTTTGGGACGACCCCGTGTTTTTTTTTCCTGGAATTGAAAAAACTAAAAACCCTTTTTGCAGTTCTTTATGAACACGGGGTTCAGGGGGTCGGTCCTGGGGCAGAAAATCAAAAGGGCCTTTATTTTTCCCCCTTCGAAATCATTTCGTCAAAGGATAACATAGACCTTTTTGTTAACCAAATTTTTTGGCTCTCTAAAAAAACCCTTTTTATTTCGACTTCCCCGGGCCAATTGGCGGGTTTTCTAAAACGAGTCCTTTGGGACGGAAACTCACTCCTTTTCCTTTCTTCCTGTGAAGGAAACCCCTCTTTTTTGTGGGAATAGGCGTTTTCCGATTTGGCATAAAGGAAAAAGAAATCTTTGGGTTTCTTTCATTTCGGCAACTTTCCCGATTCCCGACTCTTGCCCTTTTGGGGAGTTTGATTTCCCTTTTTTTTTGACCAGTCTTCCCCCACGCATTTTAAAATTTTTACCCCAACCCTCTGTTTTTCTTTTCCCTCCCTTAAAAGCTTTCCTTTTTTTTACTCCCCCTTTTTCTTAGAAAGGTAAGCCTTTTGCCCATCGGTAAAGTTAAACTTTCTCCAAGTTGGGGGCTGTGTTGTAAATATATCTTCCCAGTTTCGGGGAACTTGGTTTTTGTCCCACCTTTTTTTTGTTTTTAAGGAATTTTAATGCCCCCCGTGACTATTTTCGTGTTTGGGGCAGGGGTCCCGCATAATTTTCCCTTTTTGTGATCTGGAAAAATATTGTTTTGATATGGTGACATTTTTTATCTGATCATCATTGTTTAAAATGGGAAAAAACTCCAGTCTGTGGCCCTATTTTTTCAGTTTTTGGGGGTAATTTTTTCCCCAAAATTTAAAACTCTTAAAGTGTGAAATTTTTATCAAGCCCCCCTAATTTTTTTACCCAAAAATATTATTTCTATATTCCTCCGGGGCCTTAAGTTAAACCCCCCAAAAAAAGGTGTTGGTAGGGGGAAAAAATTTTTAGGTGGGGAATTCTTAACGCTGTTCCCTGGGTATTTAGGGGTTTAATCCAAAACTATTTTGGTTTTGCCTTTTGCTAAACTTTTTCCCCTAAACATTTGAGGCATTTAACAGTTCTGTGCGACAAGGACTCCAATGTCAGGTCAACCCCCTTTTTCCTGTTCCCCTGTCCCTTGTATGGGGTTTTAACCGGGATCCTAACTTGGGGGGTATCCAATTGGGGCTCAGTAACCCAGGAACACCTTTTTCCCCGCCCGCCCCCCGGGTGAAAAATTTTTTGTTTTTTGCCTTTTTAAAAAACCCTTTTATTTTCAAGGGAATGTCATCGGTTTGGGGGTATTGGGTTTTTACGGGGGATTTTCCCGGGGTTGTATCTGTTCTGTTGGTTTTTAAATGGGAAAGGGCCCTCGACTGTGGTTTTTCCCCTCCAGGGAAAAACTGGTTGGGTTTTTTTCTGCCAACCCCCGCCAGTTTTTCCCTTTCCCCAAATCCTCTCCCCTTTTTCTTTGGCAAACCCCCTTTTATTTAATGTTTTGTATCACTAACCCCCTTTGTTTGTGTTCCCAACAAAGTTATTTCCCCCGTCTTTCCCGTCTGAAAAGGGAAAATTTCAAGGGGGAAAAAGCTTCAGGAAAAGGGGGGGTTTTCATTTTCCCGTTGTCCATGGGGGGCTTTTTTTGGGGGTAAGGTTCGTCCGTCTGTTTTTCCAATTTTCCCCCTGTCTTTCAATACCAAGTGCATGGTTGGAACTTGGCCTTTTTTTTTCTGTGACTTTTTCCCCGGGTGCATGTTTCCCTGGCATTCCACCCCCTAACACCCAAAAAAGGGGCTCCCCCGGTTTTTTCAAAAATTTCCCCACTTTTTTGCTTTGTGGAAAAAATTCTTTTTGCTATTTCCCGTGGTTTTTTAATTTCAATACTCATCTTTTTTTGACTTCATTTTTTCCCCCCTAACCCCCTGTCCTAAAGGGTCATTTATATGTTTTCCTTCCCCGGTTTAATTCCCAACCCCGGAAAAAAATCTCCCCTTCACCTTACTGTCTCCCCGGGGCCCCCCAACTTCCAAATTTTACTGTTGGGCCCCCCTCCAACCACCCTTCTTCTCCCCGGCCACCCTCCAACTTCCCATTACTGTCTCCCAGGACAGCACCTCCCTTACCAAAAAAATTCTCCCCCGGACAGCACTATCAGCCCCACATTTTTTGACTCCCGGACATCACCTCCGCCTTACAGTTTTTTGACTACATGGCCAGTATCCCAAAGGGGAGTACCATATATATATATATATATATATATATATATATATATATATATATATTATATATATATATTAATTTATATATATAAATATATATATATATATTATAATATATATATCTATATAATTTATGTATGTATATGTATATATTATATGTATCAATGCCCACGCAGAAAAAAGCGGGGATATACAAAAAAAGATCGATCCCGCGGGATTCGAAATTTCTCAGGGGGACGGTCAAGATTCTCCCGTCAGCGCTGTAGCCCACTCGTGGGCTGGGGGCTCTGGTTTAACCCCCTAGTAATGCCGAATCTCTAAACGATCTTTTTTATATTCGCCCGTTTGCGGGTTTTTAAGCATTTTAAATCTCTTTGGTTTTTCCCCTTGCATGTTTGGGGAGGGTTCGATGAAATAACTTTCAAACATTTTGGGGCCCGGTGTATGGGGTAACATGGGAGCTTCGGCTAAGCGCCCATCTTTTCTTGGGTCTAGGTCTTTAAAGTACTGTGGACTCTGATATAGAGGTTGAGTTCGGGGTCCTGTTGTGGATGTAAAAGACAATGTTTGTAAATAAATTTCCCCGTTTGCGAAATTTTTAAGCCCCACACACACACACACACACACACGTATATATATATATATATATATATATATATATATATATATATATATATATATATATATATATATATATATAGATATATATATATATATATATAAAATGTCGTGCCGAATAGGCAGAATTTGCTATCTTGGCTTAAATAGCAACGCTCATCTTGCCATATAGGACAAGTGAAAATTTGTGTAGGCAATAATTTCGCCAAAATCATTCTGAACCTAACGAAAAAAATGTTTCACTGAGTTTGTTTAGTATTAAATTACTGTAAACAAATCTAAAATATATTTAGTTGGGTTACGCTAAAATAAATTGCTCTTGTTATAATAAGGTTAGGTAAGTTTTCTAAATTCCTTTTGGTGCAAAATTATAATTTTTACATCAACATTAATAAAAAAATATATCTTTAAACGTGTAAGAGAAAATTTTAGAAAGGACTTAATTTTAAATGAGTTCTTGCTAATTGACCAGTTTTACATATTCGGCACGACACACACACACACACACACACACACACACACACACACACACACATATATATATATATATATATATATATATATATATATATATATATATATATATATATATATATATATATATATATATATATATATATATATTTATATATAAAGCAGTAGGCTGAGGTAGTGTTGACAAGACCAGGCCAGGAGGAGGTGGGTTGTGAAACAAGGCAGCTCACAGCTAGCATCAGTGGCTGTCTGTCCTGCACCACATCTGGCCTCTGTTGAGCAAGATCACTAATGACCCCAGTCACACCCGTTATATGGCATCATTTTTATGTGAGAACAGTACACACCTATATGTACCCACCTATATGTGGTTGCAGTGGTCGAGTCTCAGCTCCTGGCTGTGTATACTGTGTATGTGTGTGCTCACCTATATGTGGTTGCGGTGGTCGAGTCTCAGCTCCTAGCTGTGTATGTGTGTGTACTCGCCTATATGTGGTTGCAGGAGTCGATTCATAGCTCTGGTCGTTACTAGGTCCACTCTCTGCTCCATGAGCCTTTTCATACCTCTTAAAGCTATGTATGGTTCCTGCCTCCACTACATCCCTTTCCAGACTGTTCCACTTCTTGACAACTCTGTGACTGAAGAAATATATCCTAACATCCCTGCGACTCATCTGAGTCTTCAACTTGTGTGTGTGGAAACATAGGTTAGGAATTGAAAGAGGAAGAGAAAGAGAGAGGAAGGCAGTGTAGCAGCTAGGATAAAAACCAAGCGATCAGTGGGAACATTAAGAGACAAAATCATGATCCTTTGTTTTTTAGAAGTGGTGGAAAACCTTAAATATCGCGTTTTAGGAAGTGATATTTATATTTTTACTGGTTGGCCAAGTAAGCCAGAACAAGGCGTCACGACTGCAAGCGTTCGCGAATCCTCAGTTAGAGGGACCTTCCCGTTTCTCCCACTTGCTCCTTCTCACATTCCCCATTGTATGACGTAGATTCCTGCTATACCCTGTCAGGGAAATGTTTGGACTGGTTTTAGGATGTGTAAAATCCAATTTGTCATTTGGAATATTTGTGACAGCTTGTACATGCCTCTTCTGATTGGCTTCACATCTTCGTTGCAGTCTCACGAAATCGTAATGAAACGATTGCAAACAAACCACCCGTACCGTGGTTTCCTCATTGTTGACATTTATCTCCATTCGAAGCTTATGCTCTGCTCTGTACTATTCTTTTAATATATACTGAAGTAAGGAGAACTAGGTTTAATGAATAAGGGGATACCATTCTTGGATCGCGCATCAATCACAACTTTTTTTTTTTCTCTCTTCGCATGAAACCCATGAGACGGTGTGAACGTTATTTTCCAAAGTAACACATTTCAGATATATTTTAACTTTATTCATTACGTTTATTGAGATTTAAATCGAAATGCAGACATGATCAAAAATATATTAAAATTTTCAGTATTAAGAAAGTATGAACGTGATAAGACAAGGAGGAAAGTACACATGTTTCCCCTGACATGATGTTATCCTAATATCAAGTGTAAATTTTGCCTTACAGAAACTGTAGTTAGTTGGACGTGTATAATTCCACAGATAACTCTGCAAATATAATGTCAACAGAATTATTACAATCACAACACACTACGAATGTTAGGTCAAGAGACCACAACCACAATACACTACAAATGTAAGGTCAGTTACCATGATCATAATAATCTACAAATGTAAGGTCAGTGACCATGATCATAATAATATACAAATACAAGGTCAAACAGTGACTATGATTCCGCTTTCATTTTTTTTTCATATTATCATGCCTAGGAAATTCACTCATTAATTTAAACAAGCAAGTTATTCATATTGTCAAAGTGTGAGTGAATGGCGAGCCTTAAAATGTATCATTGACGGGGCTTAATGAGTATGATTGCAGCAGGTGTAACAGGTATGTGAATTAAGCTTCAGTCGTGCCGGCCCTCAGTGGTTGTGGTGGTGGTGGGGCTGGTAGTGGTAGGTAGGTGGGTGGAGTGGTGGTGGTGGGAGGGTGAGGCTGCGGTGGTGGTGGGGCTCGTGGTGGTAGGTGGGTGGGTGAGGCAGTAGTTGTGGTGGTGGGGTTGGTAGTGGTAGGTGAGTGGAGTAGTGGTGGTGGGTGGGTGAGGCAGTGGATATGGTGGGGTTGGTAGTGGTAGGTAGGTGGGTGGAGTGGTAGTGGTGGGTGAGTGGGTGAGGCTGCTGTGGTGGTGGGGCTGATAGTGGTAGGTGGGTGGAGTGGTGGTAGTGAGTGGGTGGGTGAGACAGTGGTGGTGGTGATGAGGTTGTGATTGTAAGGCTGGTGGTTGGTGGGTGGTAGTGGTATGTGGATGGTAGTGGTGGGTGGATGGTAGTGGTGAGTGGGTGGTAGTGGTTGGTGGATGGTAGTGGTGGGTGGATGGTAGTGGTGAGTGGGTGGTAGTGGTTGGTGGATGGTAGTGGTGGGTGGATGGTATTGGTGAGTGGGTGGTAGTGGTGAGTGGGTGGTAGTGGTGGGTGGATGGTAGTGGTGGGTGGATGGTAGTGGTGAGTGGGTGGTAGTGGTGAGTGGGTGGTAGTGGTGAGTGGGTGGTAGTGGTGGGTGGGTGGTAGTGGTGAGTGGGTGGTAGTGGTGGGTGGGTGGTAGTGGTGGGTGGGTGGTAGTGGTGAGTGGGTGGTAGTGGTGAGTGGGTGGTAGTGGTGGGTGGGTGGTAGTGGTGAGTGGGTGGTAGTGGTGGGTGGGTGGTAGTGGTGAGTGGGTGGTAGTGGTGAGTGGGTGCTGGTGGTTGGTGGGTGGTAGTGGTTGGTGGGTGGTCGTGGTGGGTGGTTGGTAGTGGTGGGTGGTTGGTAGTGGTGTGTGGGTGGTAGTGGTGGGTGGGTGGTAGTGGTGGGTGGGTGGTAGTGGTGAGTGGGTGGTAGTGGTGAGTGGGTGGTAGTGGTGGGTGGGTGGTAGTGGTGAGTGGGTGGTAGTGGTGGGTGGGTGGTAGTGGTGAGTGGGTGGTAGTGGTGGGTGGTAGTGGTGAGTGGTTGGTAGTGGTGAGTGGGTGGTAGTGGTGAGTGGGTGGTAGTGGTGGGTGGGTGGTAGTGGTGAGTGGGTGGTAGTGGTGGGTGGGTGGTAGTGGTGGGTGGGTGGTAGTGGTGGGCTTGCATGTCCACACAGATCATCTGCCACAGACCTGCTGCATGCAACAAGCACACTTAACAGTAATTGATTACTCACATACAATTAAGTGAAGCGTTAAACCTGTATGGGTCATTCAGCGTTAATATACTGAATCATTCACATGATATAACCAACGATTTCTGCCACTTTCGCTAGCGAGCCGTAACTGCATCACGTTTCGATTAAATATAAATTTTATAAAGCTTATACTAGAGTGAAACAACCGGCTTACTAGCCTTGTTCAAGCTTGAAGCTTGAAGCCTACACCTGTGACTGGAACAAACTATGGGCCTAATAAAGATCAAAACGAATCAAGCTCTGCTCTGTGTAAGGAGAAAAATAAACTATTTTTTTCACAGAATGGTAAAGTTACCATTATTATTATTTAGGTATAATGTTCGTCAGGAAACAGGACAAGTGTTTCCTGACGCGGATCCTAGTCATATGATGACCAACAGCTGGAGCTTTTGGTCATCTCACCGAGGCCTTCCACTGGCTACATTAGTATTGTTATTCCTAATATTGAGTTTTGGTCCTAATCTGAATTCACGCATTATGTTATTATATAAAATACAAACATGTTATCCATTCCCCGGTAACAACTATTAATTCTTGTGTAGAATTTTATTTGGGGGGATTTTACATAAATAATACATTTTGGCATGAACAACACGTTATAGCCACTCAACGGTAAGTATTAAGTCGCGTAATGCTCCTGGCCAATCAAAGCAGCGCAAACAAAGACGTCTTAGTCCCATATCTACTGTTTGCGGAGTAAGACAAAGTTACGTCAGGTTATTTTAGGTTGGGTTACGTTGGGTTTCCTTAGGATATGCTACGTTTCTTACTCGTTCCTCAAAATAAATCCACATAACTCACAGCTATTCTGAATTATGTGATTTGTACAAAGGATGTTTTCCTGTCATAATCCATCATGTAGGATGGTTTACTGTCATAATTCATCACGAAGGATGGTTTTCTCTGTCATACTCCACGAGTGATGGTTTCTTGCAATACTTCATTACGCAGGATGGTTTTCCTACCATATTCCATCATATAGGATGGTTTTCCTATCATACTCCCTCATATAGAATGGTTTTCCTATCATACTCCCTCATATAGGATGGTTTTCCTATCATATTCCATCATGCAGGATGGTTTTCCTATCATACTCCCTCATATATTATGGTTTTCCTATCATACTGCTCATACAGGATGGCTTTCCTATCATATTCCATCATGCAGGATGGTTTTCCTATCATACTCCCTCATATAGGATGGTTTTCCTATCATACTGCTCATACAGGATGGCTTTCCTATCATACTCCCTCA
This sequence comes from Cherax quadricarinatus, assembly GCF_038502225.1. Lineage (NCBI taxonomy): Eukaryota > Metazoa > Arthropoda > Malacostraca > Decapoda > Parastacidae > Cherax > Cherax quadricarinatus. The sequence goes on from NC_091305.1 coordinate 10,046,705, forward strand.
TATAGGATGGTTTTCCTATCATATTCCATCATACAGGATGGTTTTCCTATCATACTCCCTCATATAGGATGGTTTTCCTATCATACTGCTCAAACAGGATGGCTTTCCTATCATATTCCATCATATAGGATGGTTTTCCTATCATACTCCCTCATATAGGATGGCTTTCCTATCATATTCCATCATATAGGATGGTTTTCCTATCATACTCCCTTATATAGGATGGTTTTCCTATCATACTGCTCATATAGGATGGTTTTCCTATCATATTCCATCATGCAGGGTGGTTTTCCTATCGTATTCCATCATGCAGGATGGTTTTTCTATCATATTCCATCATGCAGGATGGTTTTCCTATCATATTTCATCATGCAGGATGGTTTTCCTATCCTACTCCCTCATATAGGATGGTTTTCCTGTAATACTCCATCACACAGGACAGTTCCTCTGTAATACTTCACCATACAGAATAGTTTTCCTGTCATGCCACTTTACGGGTTCAGAAATTTGCGACATGTGTATAGCGTATAGCACACGTACGTTGCTAATCCACAGTTCAAACAATGGCAACTAAGACAGCTTAACAAGCAAAGACCAAAAAAAATAATAACATAAAAATTAAAGTGGAAAGATATGGGTGCTCGTGGCTTAGTTGGTAGCGTCCTCGGTTGGTAGCGTCCTCAGTTGGCAGCGTCCCTAGTCGGTTGCGTCCTCAGTTGGTAGCATTTTCAGTTGACAGCGTCCTCAGTTGGCAGCGTCCTTAGTTGGTAGCGTCCTCAGTAGGTTGCGTCCTCAGGTGGTAGCGTTCTCAGTTGGCAGCGTCCGCAGTTGGTAGCGTCCTCAGTCGGTTGCGTCCTCAGGTGGTAGCGTTCTCAGTTGGTGGCGTCCTCAGTCGGTTGCGTCCTGTTATCCTTGTTCACCTAGCAGTAAGTAGGTACTTGGGTCTTAGTCAACTTGTGGGTCGCATCCTGGAGTTTACCTGGAGTTTACCTGGAGAGAGTTTCGGGGGTCAACGCCCCCGCGGCCCGGTCTGTGACCAGGCCTCCTGGTGGATCAGCCCCTGATCAACCAGGCTGTTGCTGCTGGCTGCACGCAAACCAACGTACGAGCCACAGCCCGGCTGATCAGGAACTGACTTTAGGTGATTGTCCAGTGCCAGCTTGAAGACTGCCAGGGGTCTGTTGGTAATCCCCCTTATGTATGCTGGGAGGCAGTTGAACAGTCTCGGGCCCCTGACACTTATTGTATGGTCTCTTAACGTGCCAGTGACACCCCTGCTTTTCATTGGGGGGATGGTGCATCGTCTGCCAAGTCTTTTGCTTTCGTAGTGAGTGATTTTCGTGTGCAAGTTCGGTACTAGTCCCTCTAGGATTTTCCAGGTGTATATAATCATGTATCTCTCCCTCCTGCGTTCCAGGGAATACAGGTTTAGAAACCTCAAGCGCTCCCAGTAATTGAGGTGTTTTATCTCCGTTATGCGGGCCGTGAAAGTTCTCTGTACATTTTCTAGGTCGGCAATTTCACCTGCCTTGAAAGGTGCTGTTAGTGTGCAGCAATATTCCAGCCTAGATAGAACAAGTGACCTGAAGAGTGTCATCATGGGCTTGGCCTCCCTAGTTTTGAAGGTTCTCATTATCCATCCTGTCATTTTTCTAGCAGATGCGATTGATACAATGTTATGGTCCTTGAAGGTGAGATCCTCCGACATAATCACTCCCAGGTCTTTGACGTTGGTGTTTCGCTCTATTTTGTGGCCAGAATTTGTTTTGTACTCTGATGAAGATTTAATTTCTTCATGTTTACCATATCTGAGTAATTGAAATTTCTCATCGTTGAACTTCATATTGTTTTCCGCAGCCCACTGAAAGATTTGGTTGATGTCCGCCTGGAGCCTTGCAGTGTCTGCAATGGAAGACACTGTCATGCAGATTCGGGTGTCATCTGCAAAGGAAGACACGGTGCTGAGGGACAAATTTATTATTATTATTTCAGATATCATATACATATACGTACGTAGGTGGTGTGATTTTGTCTGCTAAAATGGGAAAATTTCTCGTTCTTGTCATATATTGACCGATATAGTAAGAGTTTTGGGCATGTGTCGGAGGTCGTCCGCTGGCATTTCTATACAGCTTTGTTTACCTAACCCTTCAAGAGTTGGGAAGGAGTACCTTGTGTCTACTGAAGGCTCTTTATCCAAGAAATTGGAGCTGCCCTCTCCTCTGATCAAGCCTGATTACTTCCATTATCCAAGAGCTGCATAGCCTGACAAGTTTAGCGATTTCCCATCAATATAAAACTATTTTTATCTAGCATCCTTTCATTCAGGCTGGTTATTCATCCAGTGGATGCAATGAATGTTAGCTTGTTGTAATAGACTTCACATGGACACTTGGGATTATCATTCCAAGAAGAGGTTATACTTGCTCCAAATAAGAGTTAATTAATTCCGGTTCTGGAGTTTCTTAAAAATGGACATTAGGATATCTTAGGGTAGTCTGTCACAGGTGATGATGCTAGACGGTACTATAGATTATGTTGAAAGCATTTTTACGTTTATGTAGTCCTGAATGTCACCCCTGCTAGGCTTCGGCTGGCAAGTTTGCACCACCATTTGTCAACTTTTTCAGAGTATTATTTATTGTCACGCTGTGTCTTGTGCTGGAAAGTAAAAAAAAAAATCCATGAATTCAGGGACAGCTCACTGACCTTTCTTGCCCATGTTCACCTAACAGTAAGTAGGTACCTGAGTGTTAGTGGACTCTTGTAGGTCACATTCCATGGGGATTATTGTTATAATCAAAAAGAAGCGCTAAAACACAAGGGCTATACAGCACATTCCATTGGGAGGTGTTTGTATACCTCATACAAGACTAGGCTTTGAAATGAGTTAGCATAGCAGCTTAGCCAGTAAATTCAACTGTGTAAACAAAAGAGATCAAAATAATTTATCTACAGTGACGCATTACCAGCCATTCTGAATATGAATACTGTAATTGTCTCATAAAATATTTTATTATTAGGAATCTAATAATAATAATCGTAAGCTATGTGATTATTTAGGATCTATTGTGGTGGTGGAGGTAGGAGTATACGACTTAATATATCATGTGGAAAATACTGTATATATTTTCCGTAAATACGGTAATTTATAGGTAAATAGATGGCCTATATTGTATTTAATAAATATTATATTATGGAAAATGGGAAACTAAGCCTGCGTCTGCGCAGACGAGACTCGCCATCTTGGTTTTTAATTTTGTACAAACGTTGGTATAATGGGAAGAATTTTTCGTGCTCTAGAGGTTAAAATTGTGTTGACACCTCTCAAATAGGAGGCGAAATTGGTGGATATGCATTCCTGCATAACTTGAGATATCAGACGACTGGACAAGACAGGTCCAGGAACCTCAGATAAGCTCTCTAGATTTGTGTGTAATTCTGGCCAGCATTATTTTCATAGATTTAGTTTTCTGGGTATGATACACATTAATCTCCATTTCTGAGTATGATACACATTAATCTCCAGTCAAATTGGTGAGTGATATTAAGATATATTTTCCTTCTGTTATGTAATTGTGTATATATATATATATATATATATATATATATATATATATATATATATATATATATATATATATATATATATATATATATAACCATTTATTATTTTTAATATACAGTCCACAAATTTATATATTTACCAGCATTCCTGGTGATGTATATTTCATTAATTAATAGGTCCAGAGCAACTTGTGGATATGACAGTGGTAGGTATCGAAGGGGGACATTTTTGCGACCTAGGTGTCCCAAATTCCCACTTGTCTATGTAACTCTGATAAATAATAATTATCTTTGTTATCATTTACTGTTATGTACATAATGAGTTACATTCAGATAAATGCAATTTTCCACATAGCAGGTCTTTTGGTGTATTTTTGTGGTAGGAATCAGAGGCGTCGTAAGGGGGGGGGGGCGCCCCGGGTGACACCATTTAAGGGGTGACACCAGAGAGCTTCTAAAGGTGACACTAATGCACAAAACAGTGCTGCACGAACATAAGAGAAGAATCCTTTGTTTCTATATAGTCTATATAGGGAAAATCATTGATTTTGATGATGTGATAGATGATTTTGCAGGATTGAAGGCAAGGAAATGTAAGATCAGATTCACTGAGATGTTACCTGGACTCAAGGTCAAATGTAAGATCAGATTCACTGAGATGTTACCTGGACTCAAGGTCAAATGTAAGATCAGATTCACTGAGATGTTACCTGGACTCAAGGTCAAATGTAAGATCAGATTCACTGAGATGTTACCTGGACTCAAGGTCAAATCGGAACTAGTGTTTCTCTGATATTGCAATGTTTTTCTTTTTCATTTTTTTTTGGGGGGGAAGGGGGGATTGTTGAAGACGAATAAATGTAGGATCTGTTGCTGTACTCAAAGTGATATTTGAGTTTATAAATAATCGTAGTAATATTGAGTTTCTTCAATATTACTACGATTATTTATTTTATCATTAATTATGTTGAGAAGTATTCTCCTGTTCAGTTTATGGCCCTTAAACGTTCTCATTACTAAACATTAGTCACTGGTCATGCAGTAGTGACGTAACTGGAGTTTACCCCCCCCATACCCCCGCCCTTGAATTTCATGGGGGTGACACCCAAGATTCCGCCCCGGGTGACACCAACCCTAGCGACGCCTCTGGGTAGGATGACATGTTAGGCCAAAAACCCTTACTTGATGTTTACTTTTGTATGAATTATAAACATCCTGGGCGGCTTGAAGTGTACAAAGCGACTGTGAGAAGGCTGTACAATTTACATGTACGATAATTATGAACTGTTTATTGTATGCCTGCATGATTAGGGATTGTGTTTTTTTATACATTTATTCATTATTGTAATATAATGTTTTAAATAAAATAAAAATAATAATAATAATCATAACCACACTTTTTAAGGGATGGCCCGGTAAGTCAGCGGAAGGCCTCGGTCAGATGACCAAAAGCTCCAGCTGCGGGTCATTATGTAAATAAGACACGCGTCAGGAAACACTTGTCCTGTTACCTGACAAACTTTGCCTAACCTAACCTACCTCACAACCACTTAAACTTGTCTAAATTTAAGCACATATAAGCTACATTGTAATGTTTTTGTGATTGAAACTTTGTCAGCGTAAACAATTCATTATGAATGTTACCAGATCATGAACTTGTAAGTGGTTACTACTGTAACTTCATCAGCTGTCACAAGATTACATAAACACATAACTGAGCCAGATCACTGGACGTATTATGTGGCTTCTGTAATCTTTTGAGTACCTCACATGGGTATGGGGTACGTAATGAAGCTGTTTAACTAATAAAAGTGTCTTATTACTATTTTGAACATTAAAGAGTAGGTAAAAATCACACTTACATGAGGCTAGCTTTTATTCTGACCAGCAGTCCCGGAGTTAAGAACATAAGAACGAAGGAACACTGCAGAAGGCCTACTGGCCCATGCGAGGCAGGTCCAAGTCTCATAAGAACATAAGAACGATGGAACACTGCAGAAGGCCTACTGGCCCATGCGAGGCAGGTCCAAGTCTCCTACCGGCTTAAGCCAATGCACCCAACCTAGTCAGGTCAGGTCACATTGACTTAAGGGAGGAACACGGCAACCGACCTGGTAGCACAAGCTATCAGGTCTAACTCACACCCACCCACATCTACTCATGTATTTATCCAACCTATTTTTAAAGCTACACAACGTTCTGGCCTCTATAACGGTACTTGGGAGTTTGTTCCACTCATCCACAACTCTATTACCAAACCAGTACTTTCCTATATCCTTCCTGAATCTGAATTTTTCCAACTTAAAACCATTGCTGCGAGTCCTGTCTAGGCTAGATATTTTCAGCACACTATTTACATCCCCTTTATTTATTCCTGTCTTCCATTTATACACCTCAATCATATCCCCCCTAATTCTACGTCTTTCTGGAGAGTGCAGTTTCAGGGCCCTTAGTTTATCCTCATAGGGAAGGTTTCTGATACATGGGATCAACTTTGTCATCCTCCTTTGTATATTTTCCAGAGAATTTATATCTATTCTGTAATACGGTGACCAAAACTGTGCAGCATAATCTAAATGAGGCCTAACCAAGGATGTATAGAGTTGAAGAACAACCTGAGGACTCCTATTATTTATGCTTCTTGATATGAAGCCAAAGATTCTATTAGCTTTATTGCGAACACTTATGCACTGTTGTCTTGGTTTCAGATTACTGCTAACCAGAACTCCTAAATCTTTTTCGCAATCCGTAATATTAAGATCTACATTATTTAGTTTATATGTGGCATGGTTATTGTCCTGTCCAACATTTAGAACTTTGCATTTGTCTATATTAAACTGCATCTGCCACTTCTCCGACCACTGCATCAGTCTATTCAAATCTTCCTGGAGTGCTCGAATGTCCTCGTCAGAATGAATTCGACGGCCTATTTTGGTGTCATCGGCAAACTTGCCAATGTCGCTCTTTATGCCCTCATCTATGTCGTTTATGTAGATTGTGAACAGCAGGGGGCCCAACACTGACCCCTGTGGAACACCGCTCGTGACGCTTCCCCACTCTGATTTCTCCCCATTTATGCAAATTCTCTGCTGCCTATTTGTCAACCATGCCTCTATCCAGGAAAATATTTCTCCTATTCCATGTGCCTTAATTTTCCTCAATAGTCTCTGATGTGGGACCCTGTCAAAAGCCTTACTGAAGTCCATATACACAATATCATATTCATTACCGTGATCTACCTCCTCAAATACCTTGTGAAAAAAAAGTTAATAAATTCGTAAGGCAGGAACGCCCCTTTGTAAAACCATGCTGAGATTCGTTGATTAATTTATGCTTTTCAAGGTGGCTACAAACTGCCTCGGCAATTATTGATTCCATAACGTAGGGTATTTTAAGAAAGCCAAATAGTGTGACTTATATCCACTGGGTCCTTTTAAGGTACTCCCCAGGATGCGACCCTCAGCAGCCGACTAACTCGTAGGTATCTATTTACAGCTAAGTAACAGGTTAAGCAGGTGTTAGGAGACTTGTCCATACCTCTTTCTCCGCCCAGTGTTTGACCCAAGTCATTTAGGTTGTCAGCCAAACGATATGCTACTGAGCCAGGAATATACATTCTAAGTTGTACAGGAGAAGTTTTTTCCTATAAAATCGCATTGCAAGCATCAAGTTACGGGAATAGTGTTGATAATTTTAAATTGACATTTGACAATAAAGAGTTTATCCTGATTGTTTCTCACGGATTTTATATATATTTGATTTTTCATTCTTCACAATTTATTCTTTGTCCCTAGTAGAGACAATTCCTCCTTATCCATCCATACGTAACTTGTTTTAAAGTAAAAAATAACACTCCAGATATACAGAACACATCTCCTGCAATATTTTCTCGCAATAAACAGAAGCGCTCATCGTGGAAGATATAATGGACGTATGTACAGAGCATCAGTCAAAATACAATACATATGGTGTAGGTGTGCAGGCCGTGCATGTTGCAGCAAAAAAATAGCATGATTGATATCCTTCCCAGGAGGATTTCTCTTATAAAGAGTCTGGCGAGGCAAACTAGCTCTTATGACCACGTGGCTCAAGGCTCACATATCTGGCAATACTCTTTAAATGGAACAGAGAAACTGGGAACTGTTAAAATCTTGTTGCATACACTTAAAACAATGCTAGATATGTTGATGCGTTAGCTATGGTTATCACATTAATTCTAACATAACCGGAAAATACAATTGATTGGAAACCTTCTGTCAATTCGAGAGTTTACGAGCGTAAAGAATACCCCTTTTAAATAAATTTTTATCTTAAATAATCAAACACGCTTTAGATTTTACAGAAAACACAAAAATCGTTTTGTTGTTCTAGTAGGAATGCGCGTGAGTTCCTATAAATTTAAAGTGAAGAGGGGAGAAAGGAGCAAAAATATAGAATGACAAGAGAAACAGTATTGGAACGTCTTAGGAAAACATTAGGGTGGCAGCCATATTATCGGTCCAGCAGGAGTCTGGGTGTACGCCCATCTCACCTTAACAATACATTACACGTGCAATGGAAGAAACTAAGATCATTTATCACATAGATGACGAGGAAACTCCGTATTTAGTGAAAATTCCCAAAGCCCCTGACAAAGTAACGTTATCAGACTTCAAGAATGTACTCAACAGACCAAGTTACAAATTTTTTTTCAAGTCAATGGACGATGATTTTGGGTAAGTTGTAAATGTCGGGGCATAATGGAAGAGGAATATAATGCTAGTAAGGGCAGGGCTAAATAATCGGGACTCCATAACCCAGAATAAGTTTGTTACATAGAGTTTAGGATACTGTGAATGATACGGTCAAGCCATTTAAATGCTCGAATATGCATTATTGTCTTTAGAAACAAACTTGATTATTTCTTAATGTTAATGAAAACGAAAAAATGATTTAGTTTTGTATGTACTTCATGTTGAAACCCATAAGTTTCAATGATTAGGTGGTGACATTCCATTTTATGCCAAGTGATGTTTATTTGTTAATTGAACTTCACCCAAATACTACACAAATGTAGTGTAACCATAGATGACATGTGAGAGATTTAAATAACATGTACACTCAGGAGTGGATGTGCTTACATAATGGATGGTTGTTAATGACAGCTGTCTATTTAACTTTGGCCTACAAGGTTTTGCCATTTAAAAATGGAAGGTATTATGTCTGAGCAGTAACATTTAAAATGGTGTACAGTAATGACAAACTAATAAGTAATAAGGTGCATACAGCATTAGGCATCTTCACTGACGATTTTTTTTTTTTGCCTGTGCTGCAGGCATCATTAGACAAATATAAAGATGAATTACAGTCCTGGACACAGCAGATGAAGTGGAAAGGTAGTTCTGTTGGGTTAGTCAGTCTCTTAAATGGTATCCAAGTATGTAACTGAATTTCAAAGTCACCAGCGTCAGCAGGTTATTAAAAGATATTACAAGGACCCCAGTAGAAATAAGTCACTTAGTCTAAAGTTGCTGGGTTATCCTAGGTAATTTACACATGTTATTCAAGATATTTGTAATCACTAAATTTGTGTAACTGTACTTATGTATACCTGTACCTAAATTAACTTATTTTCTCACAAGTTTGGTGACTTGGTCAAATATATTGACACATTATCCAACAACACAAATGCTGTAATTTATTAATGTTGTCCTTATACTGATTTGCTACTTCTGTACACTAATACTGTATGAGTTTTTGTCTATTTTTCATGATGAAATGTTTTGTCTTAAGCAACATTGAAATATTTGCAGAATGTTAATGTATGTAGTCAATATTTATGCTCCCAGTAATATTGTAAATATGTCAGTTTTAATTGCTGTTTAATATATTATCCATGGCACGTGTAATGAACATGCCATTTTTAATACTTGTCATTGTTAAACTAACATTAAATGTTAAACTAACATTAAAGTAACCTACACTTTTTAATAATAGCTGTGTTACGCGTGTGTGTTCTGTTGCAGCTGTCAAGGACTCAGACTACTGTGCCTACTATATATATAGTAGACACAGTAGTATGAGTTCATATTTTGTATATTAGTAAGTTCAAGCTTTTGAAAAGTGGAAGATTGTGTTGTCTGGCACTGGAATGGGTGGTGGTCTGTACAGCGGCTTTTAGTTGAGTTATTAATGGTTTTAGGTGATTTGGTGTAGTAGATCTCCTGACACAAATACTGTAGGTGAGGTAAGGATTGATTAGATTGTAGTACAATGGAAGTACATATGTAGTGTTGTTTGGGGTACACAGTACTATATCTTGGAGAGGATGCCTACTGTTTTGGAGATCTTGTTTATATGTTGGGTGTGGGTATTAAATTTCAAGTTGGTCAAGCTGGTGGCCTAAGAATTTACCCTCAGTGTGTTTTACAGTTGGAGAACCATTGATCATTATGTTTGGAAACAGAGCTTCAAAAATCCAACTGAAAATCATGTGGGCTTTGTTAATATTGAGGGTGAATTTGTTGGTAGTCATCCACTTGGATATTTTTAGGAACACATCATTAACAGTGCTACTGAGAGAAGTTGCGTTTGAGTGGGAGATGACAATAGTCGTCATCTGTGAACAGAACAGATTCAAGATGAGATGAGGTGCCTTGGGGAGATCATTGATGCATATGAGGAAGAGCAAAGGGCCAAGAGCACTGCCTTGGGACACTCATACATTGACAGGCTGAGTTGATGAGGTTATGCTGTGGGTGGAATCATACTGGTGTCTATTGCTAAGATAAGACTTTAGGTATGCAAGGGTTTGACCTCTGACCCCATAATGTGGGTTACTTGACTGCACTGCCCATATGGTCTGTGTATGGTTAACTTAACATAAAAGCATAATACATGAATAGATGGGTAATAGTATGAGATACTGACATTATGGTAAGGAGAAGATTGCAGTTACTTTTTTTTTTTTTTTTTTTATTTTTTTATCTTAACACCAGCTGCCTTCCACTGGGGCAGGATGACCTGAGAAATAAGAAACAACAGTTTTTTCTTCTTTTTGCATTTAGTAATTTATACAGGAATAAGGGTTACTAGCCCCTTGGATTGCAGTTATATAGATCCTTAATTGATGTTTTCTACATGCAGTGGGCTTTTATCAAGTTGCAAACAGATCTGTTTTTTGGCAATGAAGCCCACTCAAAACATCATTAGTAAAGTTTATATAAAAATTTTCTTCAGTGACACTGTTTGCACAGTAGTTTGGGTACATATATAGTTTAGATGCTTGTGTGAGTTGATTGATAATTTTTTTAAATGTTTAATATTATTTGGGTTTTATCAATGATATAATTTAATTCTGTGGAAATAGTAAGAAACAGGGAAGCATTGGTTGGTAATAGTCATGTTTGAGTGGAACACACTTCCAAGTAGTATCGTTGAAGCAAAAACCTTGTATAGTTTTAAAAATAGGTTAGACAAATGCTTGAATGGGTGTGGGTGGGTGTGACTTGGGCCTGCCTAGCACGGGTCATTAGGCCTGCTGCAGCATTCCTTATGTTATTTGAGTAAGACTTAGGATGGGCCAGTAGGTCTACTGCAGTTCTCCACTAGTCGTATGCCATATAATGGTTGGGTGAGAGTAGAATCTGCCTAGCATGGACAAGTAGGTCTACTCCAGTTCTCCTATACCTTTATCAACTGTCACATTTTCACTTATTTTTTTCTTTACTTTTGGTTAAAATATATTTTGAATTAAAATAATTTTATCCCTTTTTAAGTTTCTCTAACAACTTATCCTTGAGATGTATAAAAAATTAATTTTTTTTAGCAAAATATTGGGGGGAGGGGGGTGTCAGGCTATAGTCCAGTATATACCTATAGTAAATTTCAATTACAGGTACATTAATTACTTTCACATACGGTTTTATAAGCATGATTTATTTGAGTTGAAATTTTCAGTGGTGCAACAGCCACTGAGAGGATTAAGAATTACAAGCATTTATAGTGTTGATTGCCCATTCTCTTTTGACCACTCGTTCCATGGCCATACTTTTGATATAACACCATATCTTTAAGATTATTATTTTATAGAATATTACTGTGCATTATTTACACAATTTTCATGTTTTGTAAAAATAATTTATAACTTTCCACTTCTAATTTTTGGCCCTTTGACAATCTCCATTCTGTAGTCCAATTCCTTATCTCAGTAAATTTTAAAAGAGTCACTTAGCTGGCCGACATAAAAGTTATACAGTAGACCATTATATTACACAGTAGTTACGTTCCTGAAAATGCCTTGTTAGATAAACTGAAGAACTCATGGGAAAAATAGGGTTACATTCCTGGGAGCCCCCAAAAAGCCAAACAACTTTTTTAGACCAACAGGTCTTACAAAAATAAAGGTAAATATGTAATTGTAGTTCATTGTTGTGATATATTATGTTTTTACTGCTTAAGTCTACAAATGCAACAGAAATAATAGTATATCTTACCTTAAATTGTGGGTACTGGTGTTTGTGGATGATTGTGAAGAGAGTGGAGATCCACGTTTTGGCCCTACTGGGCTGAGGTGGATGGTTGTTGGTTGTCAGCAGAAGTGGATGGTAGAGGTTCTGGTACTAAAGTCGATGGTTGTATTGGAGTGTCCACAAATTCTGTAATGGATCTCTGGGCTCTTTTACCCTGCAGAACATTGTACAGCTGATAGTGAGGCATCACAGCTGGTCTTGACCCTGTTTCAAAGCACTGCTTCTAGATTTGTCAGGGTCCTCTTCAGTGAAAAAGGCTGCTAGTTTAGCAGCGACATGGAACTGATTATGTAACTGCTGCAATGTTAACCATTTTTCTTCAGGTTCTTCTTCATTTTCTTCTGTTATGTGGCTCCTTTGTATCTGCACTGAGCTCTGCCAACATTTCCTATGCACTCCTGTCTTCATCATCATTTTCTAAGAGCTCATTCACATCTTCATTCATATCTTCAAAACCATCCCCTGGTAATCTCCTTGCCAGCTGAACAATTTCCTAAACCTGACTCTCAAGCAAGGGAAAACCAGTGACTGGTAAGGTGTTTTTATCTACACCTTTCAAAGTATGAGGATTCTTAGAGCCGTAAACAACCATGGGCTCACACTTGAAATCACCTGACGCATTATCGCAAAGGAGCAAGGCGAAGTGATCCTTTGCTGTCTTGAAGCCCGGTGCACTTTTCTCTTGCTGACTGATATTACCTGGAGTTTACCTGGAGAGAGTTCCGGGGGTCAATGCCCCCGCGGCCCAGTCTGTGACCGGGCATGTGTGGACGTTTTCTTCCAAAAAACAATTGTTTCATCAGCATTCGACACTTGATGTGGCTCATAGCCACCCTCGGAAATAATTTCCTGCAGTTCAGCAGGGAAATTACTTGCTGCTCTATGATCAGCTGAAGTACTTTCACCAGAAAACTTAGTATTATGTAACTTATTACACAGCTTAAAGTTGTGGAACCAGCCTGTGCTAAACATACACTCTTTTTCAGGCCTGCCTTCCTTCCTTATCACACACTGCTTTAAACAACTGTAAGGTCTTTAACCTAATTAAGATGAAATTAAGTGGTGTACGTTTCTTTGTTTTTTGTTCGATCCACTCAAGTAACAAGTTTTCAGTTTTATTTACTTTTTGTGACCTATATGTCATTCTTTTCATGAGATGGCATCCTGGGTTATTCATTGCACAAGCTCGTATATTCACCTCATTATTTTTAATTGTACGAACTGACACTTCACTAAGGCCATAGGCCCTCACTATATCCATCACAAGTGAGCCACTCTTAAGCTTGTCTAATATCTTGATTTTCTTTGTAACTTCTAGACTTAAATGCTTAAACTTTTTCTTGCCACTTTCAGCAACACTTGGATGCCTACAGGGTGCCATGATTGCTTGGCAAGTACAAGATATGGCAATCAAAAGATCTAAACTCAATCCACAAACATAATAAACACAGCTTGCTCCTAGTTGTGTTGGGAAGTATCCCATGGGTGATGCTCCAAATTTTTCCCCTCCTGCAAACCAAACCAAATCATGTTAAGTTAATTTTACGAAGTGTTGTATAAAATTGGACTGCAATTTTTCAATAGTGCAATAACCAAAACGTGCCAAATAAAACTGTTATATAACGGTCTACTGGTTTTCTCCTTTGCCACTCATGTCTCTGAGGTTTAGAGCAGGAGTTAGTTTGTGATATTTGAAATTCAGAACAAAACCCTTTGCATCACTTATGTTTCTGGGTTATATCCATCTCTCAAAAGTTTTGGGAAGAGTAATTCTGTATTTCTAATACCTTGGCAAAAAATATGTTGTCTTGTAAAGGTGTGTTTTTCATTTTGTTTTCAGAGTAGTCAAAGAAGAAATAATAGATGACGATGCACCGCTTCCATGTTTCAATGGCAGAGTAGTTTCTTGGGTGAGTATCAGTGCTACAATTGTTTAGTAGATAAGATCTTCATTAATACATTTTTTTTTTTTGGAGAGCCATGATATTATGTTTTCTTAAATTTCTGTTCCTTAATTGTTGACACTTTGTCCTATACAATATGCAGTACATTTACAGTATATGCATTGCATGAAGGTTTTCCTAATTCCCTATCATTGAAAGTAGCTACATTTTACACTGCAGCATGTTTAAAAAAATGACTATAGTAATTAGTTTTATTATAAGATTTTCTATAATGAAAATAGCCTCAGCAGTGCTTGAATGTGTGTTGAGGAAGAACAAAGCTTGCCTCCTGGCAGTGAGAGCTCCTCATGCATGGGATTTTCTGTTGGCTGTCTCCAGTTCCTCTCTTGTCACTTGACTTGACCCACAGACCCTCCACATTGGTAGTGTCCTTTGCTACCCCTATACTCATCAAACACAGGTGTATCTGCAGCACCGCATTGGTAAACCAGTTTGGGTACCATGGTATTGTTTGTCATAGATTTGAGGGAAAGAATGTAGGACATGAAGAGGTTAACATCATTTTCAAGCAGAGCCTTGCAACAGCTGGATGCTCAGCAATAAGGGAGCCAGCCCAGTTATGCATATGCAATGGCAACCAAAAACACCCTGATGGAGTTACATGTCAAGCCTGGACAGATGACAAGCAGGTGTACATCCACATTTGCTGATACCTGTCTGTAATACAGCTGGGGGGAAGGGAGGGGCGACTGCCAACTTTGAGTTGAAGATATCTAGAAAATATGAGGAACTCTCCCATCATTGTTTGTTCCCATAGGTTCAGAGACCTTTGGCCTGTGGGGAAAGAACACATCGATGTTTCTTAAGGAGCTGGTTAGAAGTTTCATCAGGGCAACTAAGGATTCCAGGGCAGCTAGTTTTCTGCTCCATTGGCTCAGTGCTGCAGTTCAGAAGGGGTAATGCCTGTTATATCCTGTGTATGCGCCCCAACCCTGAGGAGCTGAATGAGATATTCGTAATGTAATTTTTGATAAACACTTGTATTTGTAGTGTCCCTCAAACCTCATGTTTTGTATACCCCATCTGAAATTTGTGTTCTAGTTCATTTACAATACAAATCACAGAAAGAGTGGGGCTTGAACCCATGGCAGGTGAATCCTAAAATTTAATGCATTAAAGTTTGAAGCACTAATAGTTCTAAAGCCTTGTTAAAAAAAATTGTAATGAGCTGTATAATAAAAATTAAATGATATATTAAAGAAATGTATCAGCTCTTAAATTATAAAAGAAAACTGTGGGTATGTTTAGTCTTATGAACCATTATCAAGCCATGAGTGAGTGTAAAAGCCAGAGATTGTTGGATTAACTGGAGGTGAGATGGTAGGGGTTGCAAAACACTATTTGAAATATCACTTCAGGTCACATGTTTTAATGATTAGAACATTTGATGTACAGTGGAACTTCATTTTTTTTTTCTTTTTTTCCCAGTTTTCGTTATCTTGGTTTTTGTCGAGTTGACAGTGGTCCACCATACCAAACGTGTCCGCCCGCACCCACACAGAGCATCCCATGCGTTCTGAGTCAGTCTGGCTTTGTTGCTCGTTGGTAGAGGGTGGTAATGATGGTGGTAGTGATGGTGGTAGAGATAGTGGTAGAGATAACCTCTCCTCCCTCTCCCCTTCTCGCCATCTTCCATACGCCAACAAGAGTCTTCAATACACTGTAAATGTAAAAGTGATGTTAAATGTTCATTTATCCATTTCATTAGAGCTTTATATTTATTTCTTATTGTTTTCTGTATGTAAAACTATAGTTATTCTCTATACAATACATTTTTGGTTAATAATTTTGGGTGTCTGGAACGGATTAATTGGATTTACATTTCTTATGGGAAATACTATTGCTTCAGTTTTCGTCGAATTCAGTTTTCATCAGACTTTCTGGAACGAATTAATGACGAAAACCGAGATTCCACTGTAGTACGTACTTAGAGAGGTGAGCATAAAGGAACAAAACCAGGACCTAAGATTCTTATTAGGAATGTTGTGCACGAGAGTTCATTGAGGCTGTAATGACTTGATATCCCTTCGATGAGATTTGAGAACTTTTCTACTCCTGGAGCCTAACTTTGTGCCAGATGACTTTGGATGAAGACCAGCCTTTAGTATGGATATAATCATTAGCATGATAGAAATGAGCATTGTTAGTGTTAGCAAGGAAAGCAGGAGGAACAGGTAATAAAGTAAACTGAAATATTGGGGGCAGGGGGAAAAGTATAAGAGATGTAGATGTACCAGATTGCTTGGAAGTGTATTAGTGTAATTGCTTAGTAAGAATTTTAACTATAAACAAAGGGTATCCATTAATCTCAGCCCTCTTGTACCTTGATTTGGTTAGGCATTTTTGTCATGTACCCTCTTTTGATCTTGCTCTATTTTTGTCCTTTCTTTCTGAATTACTAGTCTTCCAGTAGTTTCTTGTTCTCAATAATTTTGCTCTCTCATAAACTAGTAGTCTAATACTCTAAACTAATAATCTAGTACTCTAACTATTACTTGAATTGGTAACAAAATTGAATGGGAATAACTCTACTTCATTTCTTTAAGTTAATGTTCTGACTGCTCCAACTTTTTTTGTGTTGAGAGCAAGCATGTACTGTACACAGTTGCAGACTGTACATTTATTATTTATTCTATCATCCACAATCTATTAACATTACTCTATCCTTTCTGTATCATTGAATCTCAGCTTTTGGAGCTTTGAAATTTCTCTTCTGCAATGCTTTCTCTCTGCTGTTTCCTGATCTTATAAATTATAAACCCAGCCTGTTCTCACGCTAAAATTTTTTTTTCTTTTTATACATAATCCTATAATAAAATATGTTCTTTCCCTTTCTTATTTTTTGACTTAGGGTTCTCAGTTATACTTATTTTGACTGTTGATATTAAAACTTTTATTTCTGCAAACTAAAATATGCTGAAGTAACCTTGTAAATATTTGTTAGTCACTTTGTCTACTCTTTATTTCCTGCTCCTCATATTGCCATCCTCATATAGTATATTAGTAAAGCTAATCACTTCCTGTCAGACTAAAATAAAATTATTTGTCTTGCTAACACAACACTGTAATGGAAGGGATAATAATCACTTATGCTAGTCCTCTTCTAAAATTGTCTTTCCCTCATAGTCTGTATAAATCTTAGTTATTTGGCAATTCATACACATCCTTAACATGAGTTTAGGTCTGGTTTTGTTTCTCTAGATTATTACCTAACCTAGTACATTGTCAAATGCTTTAATCCTCAGAAAAAGCATGACTGGCCAGACTTTTCTGTCTTCGGGTGTATTATCAACTCTGTCGTCTCCTCACCTTCCAATGACCTGCCACGACATTTGACATCTGGGTTTTTACACTTCCCATGCTCATCCTCTCAGGCAACTTGATAATGGCCTAGGAAGGACCAAAATGCCAGTTTTCTGTTATCTGTGGGCTATTCATAAAAGAAGAGAAAAATCAACAGACCAGGTACTTAATTTAAAGGGGATGTTTTATTGAGTTTAGGCAGTGGTCGTTAAAAAAACGAAAACAATATTTTAGTTGATATTAGGCGGATTTTGATTGCTGCTGGCAAACTGTTCTGTACTTGGGGCCCCTTGCTATTGTCTGCCTATTTGATTCTGGAAATCATTGCTCTTGTGGTCTAGTTTGAGTAGGTCTTTTGATTGACTGCCTGGCCAGTCAAGCCATTGCTGTTTGCAAAATGCAGTACCATGGTTACCTGTGGGAGTGACAGTTCTTTTCTGTGGCTGCACACATTAAAGGCCAACTTGGTTCTGTTTTATTTTCTCATTCTTAACATTTCCATTTCAATAAATACATAGAGTATGTGGTTTTCTGAGGTTTCTGCTTTACTGTATTATTCTTTTGTACCTTTGTCATGTAATTTTTTCTCAAAATATGTCACCGTATTTTTTGGTTGATGGAGGATGTCTTCATTATTTCATGTTCTTAGTTTGACATTTAACCCTTTGACTGTTTCGGCTGTATATATATGTCTTACGAGCCAGTGTTTCGGACATGTATATACTCAATAATTCTAGCGGCTTCAAATCAAGCCCACATGTGACAGAATGGGTCTGTGTGGTCAGTGTGCACTGTATAAAAAAATCATGCAGCACGCAGTGCATAATGAGAAAAAAATAAATCCAACCGTGTTTTGGATTAAAATGCCAACTTTGAGGTGTATTTTTGTATGGTATTTATGGTTGTATTTTTGTTTTCTTGGTTTCATTTGATAGAATGGAAAATATATTACAGATGATTGATGATTTTGATTAGTTTCACTGTGTAAACGACCTTGAAATTTAGCTCAAAGTAGCGGAAATGTTCAATTTTTACCAGTGTTCAAGAGTAAGCAGATCACACCACACGTCCAATACACGTCAACTGGGGAGTCTAATATTCTTTCACTAGTGCACTGATATTATTTATGCCATTTTTACAGTAATGCAGTAGTCTGCATAGCAGAAAATCTTCTATTTTTTGTGTGAATAAAAAATAAAATAGAAAGCACGAGTAATATAAGAGGGGCCTGGAGATGTGACTAATGAACAGAAGATATGTTATTTTAGTGCCAAGAATGTCTGCACTGTTTATTCTGGATCCTATTTTGAAATTGGCAACTTTTTTAACTCTTTCAGGGTTGGTGCCGTACTAGTACGGCTTGCACGCTAGGGTTGGTGCCGTACTAGTATGCATAAATTCTAGCACCTTCAGATCTAGCGAGAGAAAGCTGGTAGGCCTACATATGAAAGAATGGGTCAATGTGGTCTGTTTGCACAGTATAAAAAAAATCCTGCAGCACAGTGCATAATGAGAAAAAAAAACTCTGTGTTTTTGCTTTAAAACAGCGACTTTGTAGTGTATTTTCGTATGTTATTTATGGTTGTATTCTAGTTTTCCTGGTCTCATTGTATAGAATGGAAGACATATTACGGAAATTGAGATGATTTTGATTGGTTTCACAATGAAAAGTACCTTGAAATTGAGCTCAAAGTAGCAGAAATGTTTGATTTTTGCCAAAGTTCAAAAGTAAACAAATCATTCCACGCGTCCAGTACACGTCAACTGGTGAGTCTAATATTCTTTCACAAGTGCACTGATATTATTTATACCATTTCTACACTAATGCAGTACTCTGCATAACAGTAAATCTTCTATTTTTTTTGTGAGAATAAAAATTCAAAGTGGAAACCAAAAGAAATATAAGAGAGCCCTGGGGGTGTGACTAATGAACAGAGAAAATGTTATTTTAGTGCCAGGAATGTCTGTCTTGTTTATTCTGGACCCTGGAAATTGGCATCTATCGAAATTTGTGTGAAATTGTCAAAATTGCCAATTTCTGACCACTTTATTGGATAGTTGAAATCGGTAAATTGGTGGTTTCTTGTACTCATTCGATAGAAAAAATGGAGTTCTAGCGAAATAGTTATGACTTTTGTCGACTGGTACATTGGAATTGGCCGAAAATAAGGCTCAAAGTTGGCAAAATTGCCAGTGTGTAAAAATCTTCGAGACTACTAACTTTGCGAGAGCATAATTCCATAAGTTTTCCACCAAATTTCATACTTTTGGTGTCATTATGATCGGGGACGGATTCTTTATCATTTCAAAATTTTTTTTTGAAAAATTTCCAATCCTGAGAACAAGTTTAGGAGAGGGCCTGCTGATCCTGAAAAGGTTAATTTGCATGAAATTGGCCAAATTGCCAATTTCTGACCTCTTTATTGGGTAGTTGAAATTGGTAAATGGGCGGTTTCTTGTACTCAATTGATAGAAAAAATGGAGTTCTGAAGAAATAGCTATGAGTTTGGTCGACTGGAACAATGGAATTGGAGTTGATGAAATCACCGATGCGTATATATCGCCGAGATCACTAACTTCGCGGGAGCGTAATTCCGTAAGTTTTCGATCAAATTTCGTACTTTGGTGTCATTAGCATCGGGAAAAGATTATCATTTCATAATAAAAAATATATTTTTTTTTTTTCCAAAAATTTTGAGACATAGAATGACGTTTCAGAAATGGGCTTGCGACAGTCGAAGGGTTAAAGTGGTTGTAAATCGTATGCTCAGCTGCCTCACTTTTAAAAAAATGAGAAGTTACTAGGTGAACAAGATATCAAAGATGTAGACAGATGTAAAAGTTATTAAAACTACATTTCCAATCACTTCTTCCCTTCCATTCATAATTTGTACCATGAAGTTGGTGGTTTTTTCTGCTTTTTCTTGAAATCTACCTCTTGTTCTCAATTACAGTATGAAGACAAAGGCATTGAAAAACAAAGTTTTCATTGGGAGAATGTTTTACTCATTGTAAAGATTTAAGTCATTACTTGACAAAGCTCTACACACAGCAAAATATTCTCAAAAGTTTGTCATTGGGTTTCCTACTTGTTGGTTATATGTCATTTCATCTACTTCAGCTTACAGCCTTTGGCTGATATTCCTCAAGAGTAAATAAAATGTGATAACCTAAAGTTTTTGTATAGTATTTTTAATGTCTTGTAAATACAGTATGCACAACTTTGCATAATTTTGTGATCAGCCTAGTGAGCTCTCTACCGTGTGTTGGCTTTCAAGTCTGGAAATGGGTAGAGATTGCAGGTCTCTGTCTCTGTTACCCTTATTCACTAGGCAGTAATTAGGAACTGTACTGGGTTAGTCTACTTTTGGTTACATCATGAGGAATGGGTAAACACTTGAGTAGAGGCCCACAATAAGGCAATTGTTTCTTCTCCCGTGTATGGGCAATGTGAGTATCCCATTTAGTTTTTTTTGTTATTTAAACAGTTCTGTAATTACATTATGGAGTGTTGAATGCTTTACATCTTGTAATATATGAACAATTGTTATTTAATTTCTTTTGTCACACTTTCAATAAATTATAGTATGCTACTCCTTGTCTAGCAATATGTAGAGGAAACGACATTTTGGCCTGTTAGACTGAAACTTCTAAATTTTTCTGTTCAAATTGTGGGCTAATAGTAAATTGTTCAGCTACTGTGTTGTCACTTTTATTCTAGAAAGATTGCTAAGTTGTTATACTGGAACTATACTGTTTGCTGTGTAAATAATAATGCAGTGTTTTCACTCCATAATTTTTCATTTACAGATTGTATCAGCAGATAGCAGTGTTGTGTCAGATAATGTGTCACAGTGTGCCGAGGTGGAGGGCGGCCGGCCGCCTGCATACCAGTGAGTATACTCAAAGTTATTTTAAATGTGGGAGATTTAACCCTTAAACTGTTTAAATGTAGATGTATGTTTTCACTGCCAGCACTCTGAATATTTTGAAAAAAAAAATTAATTAAAGACTAATTTTGTGTGTTATAAGACCCCCAAAAAAATTTTTAGGACCAGTACTTACCAAGATATAAGACTGTGAAATTGGCGCTGGATGCTCAAATGACGGCAACATCGAGTCCTGCCACTTGCAGAAGTGTTGCCAATATACCTTTTTTTGTCGTTTTTATTTTAATTCATATAATTGTTATGTGCTGATAATTACAATTTATAATAGTTCTTGTGATTTCATAGCCAATCTTTGTTCTGACACTAATATTAGGTACTGAAATAGTACTCAAATACGTAGTCACAATCACACTGACAGGTGTACATTTTCACCTGCCTTGGTCATTTACTTTTTTGTCTTGAAATATATACAAAGTATTTACAGGCCTCAGCAGTGTTTTAGACATGCTGGCATATACATGAAACTTGTTGAAGCATGGTATTTATGAAGAGTGTCACTAAACTGCTGACAGGGCAAGCAGTGGAGGGACACGATAATAGTGCACTGCAGGGAACCCTGGCTTTATTTGTTTTCACTGTTACACACAAACATATATGTCTGTCTGTCTGTCTGCCTGTCTAGCTCTGCCTATCTGTCTTTCCGTCTGCCTGTGTGTGTGTGTGTGTGTGTGTGTGTGTGTGTGTGTGTGTGTGTGTGTGTGTGTGTGTGTGTGTGTGTGTGTGTGCCTGTGTGTCTGCCTGTGTGTTTCGGTCTTTCTATCTGCCTGTGTGTGTTGGTCTTTCTGTCTGCCTGTGTGTGTGTGTGTGTGTGTGTCTTTCTGTCTCGGTCTTTGTCTGCCTGTGTGTGTGTCACTCTTGTCTCTGTCTTAGAGAGTGGCTCATAAACCAACAGATATTACACGATGTGGTAGTCACGTCTGATTCCTGATGAAGTGAAAAATGTGTTACTTGCCACTGAGTTGCCAGTCATGCTTATATCTAAAAGCACTTTGCCTGGAATTTTTGGGTTATCCTAGGTAATTTACACTATGTATAATTGTACTTATGTGTACATGTGAGAGAGAGAGAGAGAGACAGATAGAGATATAGACAGATAGAGATACAGACAGAGAGACAGCCATTGGTATAAAAAATGAAAGGATGTTGCACAAATGTTACACATGGGTTATTATCGAGGTTTTTGATATTTCCTCGACCACTTGTGGCCACATCCATCACTTTCCTCTTAAAAGGAGAGTGTTAATACAACATGACATCAGTGAATCCCTATTTGCTCTAGCTGGCACTCAATTGAACTGGTGCTCCCACAAGTTACTAAGTGGTTCCAGATTTTTTAAATGCTGTGCACACCGAGTGTTAAGACCCATTCTATACTGACCAGGCATCTCAGGCCAATCATGCTAAATTTGGAGGCAGGAAAAATAAAACGTAGTTCCACGTTTGGAGCACTAGCTGTACAAACGTAGATCTATGTTTGGACAGTTTAAGGGTTAACAAAATTGTGTATTAAAGCTCAACATATTTTATATGGAACTTGTATAGTAATTATTCTGTTTCCTTGTAATGCTGCCACCTTTAATTTTTTGACATGGTATGGCCTGTTTGTCATGGTTTGCCATATGTCTGAATTTTACCTTTTTCATGAGTTGTTTATAATAGTGTTATTGGTTTCATGAATCATGCTGGTAATATTATTTCATTTCACATAATCACATTATTAAATAATATGTAGTATATAATGGAATTCAGACCTTTTTTTTTTTTTTTTTTAAATTTTAATTGTCCGTAAGTTTGAAATAATCCTTTTGCAAGAATGAAATTTTCCTTGATTATGCTGAATTTAAATTTATAGAAAATTAAATATCGATCCATATAAGGCATATGAATTCACTGAAAAAAAGTATCCTAAAGAAATTTAAGTGCTTGCCCTGAAGTTCACATTAAGATTGATGCTCAAGCATTTTGAGTAGATTCAGTGTTAATTCTTTCTTGGGCTATTTCCCTGCACCCTTGTGGTAACATGCCCAGTTCTCATGATCCAAAATATTATGTTTACATACTGTGTTACTGACACCTTGTTTAACAGGCTGAAAATTTACTAAAGGGGGATGGTTGAAGCAAAGCTTTCAGCCAACCTTATCTAAATATGCCTTTTCTGCCTGTTGTATTCTCTTTCATCCTCAAGGGACCTTTTCTCCATGCAGTACAGTACATATATTTTTTTTTACTTTCAGGAAGTTAGATGTCCTCTCATAACTGGAATGCATAGTTTATCATGACGCTGTAAACACTCCTTGCAAACATTAGTATTTTTCCCAAAATCTATTGTGATTTTCATACCAATTTTTTTCATGTTGCCCCATGTTCAGTTTCACTCACAGGTCAAGGTTAGAAGGCGTGTATTAGTTATTTTCTCACTTCTGTAATTCTTTCCTTGAACCTTATCACCCACCACCCTTGCACAGATGCTGCAGCTCATCATTGAATCCCCCACCCAACATTCAAGTTGCCACAACTGCACTTCACATTATCAGAGACTGACTTACTAACTGGTTTTCTTGAGTTCCATCATAAGCATTGTTATACTGTATGCTATTTTGTTTATTCACCAACAACCTGCTTTGTTCTATAGATCATTCACAAATGTTGAAATACCCTCTATTAACTGAAAGTTTTTACATGATCTCTAATGAATAGATGTTTCAACAGCCGTGGAGATACGACGAGTCAGCTTGAAGATTCAACTTGTACAGAAACGGAGAGTGTTGTGTCCACTCGGAGAGGTGAGCATGGTGCGCATCATCTATTTTTGTTCTCTTTGGTATTTAGATTTTTGTAATAGACTGTGCATTATCCTGAACTTCTAATAACTCTGCTGTTTCAGTATTTATGATAAATCTGACTTTATGCAGATGACTAAAAACACTGTAATTTGGGTACTTAAAAGGCTTATTCTCTTTTTAAGGTTTTTGGTATATTACTAGAATATATTGTCACTTTATTTCTTCTTGTTTTCTGGAATAGTGATGTTGGTATTGAAGGGGTTGTTGAGTGTGTTAGGTTCATTTATGATTTCTTTCATTCATTTATGATTTCTTTCTTCAGAATTATTCATGCAGTTTGATTACAGCTTTTGAGATAATAATTGCTTTATGGTTATGCACTGGATAAAAACAGTTACATTAATACAAATGTACATATGACAGCAAGTGTTTGATTTTGTTGACTGTGTAATCTTTTGTGTGTAAATTTTTACTTGTGTGTGTCCCATAATTTAGTCAGAGAGGAGCTATTGAAAAATGTAATTCTTAAAGTGTAATGTACCTAATATGAATTAATTTTGATAGCACCAAGGGTAAACATTATCTTAATTAAGTTGTGTGTTTTAGCATTGTATTTAAATGAGGGCTCGTCTTGAAACTTGTAACTTGCTTTAGAGGCGTTTGATGTTCGTTAAGTGTTGGAATACAGGACTGCAGATTGTTTATAAATGCAATTATATTGAATTTTGAAAACTTTGCAAATTTTTCTCTTCATTACAGAAATAACCTGCACTTGGAGACTGAAACTTTTGATGTCATATCAGCCCAACTTGGATCATTAACTGGTTACAGTGAGAAATGTAAAGAGAAGGGAGCCAGAATGTATATATTTTGGCTCCCTTTCCTCTGTGCTTGTGTGTGTGCCTAGTTAATGGTTCAGATCAGACTGAAATGTTGTCATAGGTGTGTCTCCTAAGTAAGGGCTATTTTTGTATTGCTCCAGTCACAGTATTGTGCCTTTTTATTTTTTCTCTTCTTGGTAAGAGATAGTGCAATATTTAGTGGCTGCATTGGTGCACCATAATACTTTCAGCATGTCAGATTCAAAATCTTTATAACTAATTATATGTTTTTTAGTATTCCTGGTTAGGAAACCATTATAATTCTTATTTGTTTTTTTATCAACACATCTGTCGGGAAGGGTCCTTAAGTGGAGTACAGGTAGTAAATAATCACTGAGATGGTAAACTGGTATATTGAGAATAGGTAGTAGGAAGCCCAGCCTGCAGTCTTGTCCTGTCTGCCTGAGAGTATGCGTCTAACTGACCACCCCCTCACTGCGGGTGTCTAGCAGTGTTTTGAACTCTGCTGACCTGACAGACAGTATTGGAGTCCGTGGTATCACGGCTAACGTATGTTGAATTATGCTGACACATCGGCCATTTCCCGCCAAAGTAGGGTGGCCCAAAAAAGAAAAACTTTCATCATTCACTCCATCACTGTCTTGCCAGAGGTACGCTTACACTACAGTTATAAAACTGCAACATTAGCACCCTTCCTTCTGAGTGCAGACACTGTACTTCCCATCTCATATTTTTAGACTGCCTCTTTCCATGAACTTGAAACTCGCACCTGTTTATGCTCATAAAATGTAGCGTCCTATCTTTACTAAGCAGTATAGTATCCTAATAGATATTCTTGGATGAAGAATAATTTTAAATACTTTACACTAAATTTGCCAGATGTATGGGGTAGTTTGTCGAAAGTGCAGACTACCAGTAAGAAAGTTTTACTCTAATATTCAGATTTTTGGAATTTTTCATTACATTTTGGGAAATTTAAAGAAGTCTAAATGAATCACTGTAAATTTGGAATATGGAACCTTTCTTGTTATCATTAGTGTTATAAGTGCCAAAAAAGTATAGGTCTGTATAAGCATGCATTATCTAAGAGCAGTATTATATAATTGTGTATTTTATCAGTCTTTTAGCCCTCTAATGAAATTATTTGTAACCAATTCTAGTAAAGTAGACTGCTGATTAACACATGATCTGTTAACATTCTTGCTTTAACACGACGGAAAAATGGCAGCATATTTTTGATGACACACCATGTTTATCATTTAGCACATGGTAAATTTAGGGGAACATATTGGTGGATAAAAGGTTGATGGGTAGGTTCCAGGATGTACATGTTTATAGAGGGGCAACTGATATATCGGATCATTATTTAGTTGTAGCTACAGTTAGAGTAAGAGGTAGATGGGAAAAGAGGAAGGTGGCAACAACAAGCAAGAGGGAGGTGAAAGTGTATAAACTAAGGGAGGAGGAAGTTCGGGTGAGATATAAGCGACTATTGGCAGAAAGGTGGGCTAGTGCAAAGATGTGTAGTGGGGGGGTTGAAGAGGGTTGGAATAGTTTTAAAAATGCAGTATTAGAATGTGGGGCAGAAGCTTGTGGTTATAGGAGGGTGGGGGCAGGAGGAAAGAGGAGTGATTGGTGGAATGATGAAGTAAAGGGTGTGATAAAAGAGAAAAAGGTAGCTTATGAGAGGTTTTTACAAAGCAGAAGTGTTATAAGAAGAGCAGAGTATATGGAGAGTAAAAGAAAGGTGGAGAGAGTGGTGAGAGAGTGCAAAAGGAGAGCAGATGATAGAGTGGGAGAGGCACTGTCAAGAAATTTTAATGAAAATAAGAAAAAATTTTGGAGTGAGTTAAACAAGATAAGAAAGCCTAGGGAAAGTATGGATTTGTCAGTTAAAAACAGAGTAGGGGAGTTAGTAGATGGGGAGAGGGAGGTATTAGGTAGATGGCGAGAATATTTTGAGGAACTTTTAAATGTTGAGGAAGAAAGGGAGGCGGTAATTTCATTCACTGGCCAGGGAGGTATACCATCTTTTAGGAGTGAAGAAGAGCAGAATGTAAGTGTGGTGGAGGTACGTGAGGCATTACGTAGAATGAAAGGGGGTAAAGCAGCTGGAACTGATGGGATCATGACAGAAATGTTAAAAGCAGGGGGGGATATAGTGTTGGAGTGGTTGGTACTTTTGTTTAATAAATGTATGAAAGAGGGGAAGGTACCTAGGGATTGGCGGAGAGCATGTATAATCCCTTTATATAAAGGGAAAGGGGACAAAAGAGATTGTAAAAATTATAGAGGAATAAGTTTACTGAGTATACCAGGAAAAGTATACGGTAGGGTTATAATTGAAAGAATTAGAGGTAAGACAGAATGTAGGATTGCGGATGAGCAGGGAGGCTTCAGAGTGGGTAGGGGATGTGTAGATCAAATGTTTACATTGAAGCATATATGTGAACAGTATTTAGATAAAGGTAGGGAAGTTTTTATTGCATTTATGGATTTAGAAAAGGCATATGATAGAGTGGATAGAGGAGCAATGTGGCAGATGTTGCAAGTATATGGAATAGGTGGTAAGTTACTAAATGCTGTTAAGAGTTTTTATGAGGATAGTGAGGCTCAGGTTAGGGTGTGTAGAAGAGAGGGAGAATACTTCCCAGTAAAAGTAGGTCTTAGACAAGGATGTGTAATGTCACCATGGTTGTTCAATATATTTATAGATGGAGTTGTAAAAGAAGTAAATGCTAGGGTGTTCGGGAGAGGGGTGGGATTAAATTATGGGGAATCAAATTAAAAATGGGAAGTGACACAGTTACTTTTTGCTGATGATACTGTGCTTATGGGAGATTCTAAAGAAAAATTGCAAAGGTTAGTGGACGAATTTGGGAATGTGTGTAAAGGTAGAAAGTTGAAAGTGAACATAGAAAAGAGTAAGGTGATGAGAGTATCAAATGATTTAGATAAAGAAAAATTGGATATCAAATTGGGGAGGAGGAGTATGGAAGAAGTGAATGTTTTCAGATATTTGGTAGTTGACGTGTCAGCGGATGGATTTATGAAGGATGAGGTTAATCGTAGAATTGATGAGGGAAAAAAGGTGAGTGGTGCATTGAAGTATATGTGGAGGCAAAAAACGTTATCTATGGAGGCAAAGAAGGGAATGTATGAATAGTACCAACACTCTTATATAGGTGTGAAGGTTGGGTTGTAAATGCTGCAGCAAGGAGGCGGTTGGAGGCAGTGGAGATGTCCTGTCTAAGAGCAATGTTTGTGGTGTAAATATTATGCAGAAAATTCGGAGTGTGGAAATTAGGAGAAGGTGTGGAGTTAATTAAAGTATTAGTCAGAGGGCTGAAGAGGGTTTATTGAGGTGGTTTGGTCATTTAGAGAGAATGGATCAAAGTAGAATGACATGGAGAGCATATAAATCTGTAGGGGAAGGAAGGCGGGGTAGGGGTCGTCCTCGAAAAGGTTGGAGGGAGGGGGTAAAGGTGGTGTTGTAGGCGAGGGGTTTGGGCTTCCAGCAAGTGTGCGTGAGCGTGTTAGATAGGAGTGAATGGAGACAAATGGTATTTGGGACCTGACGATCTGTTGGAGTGTGAGCAGGGTAATATTTAGTGAAGGGATTCAGGGAAACTGGTTATTTTATATAACTGGACTTGAGTCCTGGAAATGGGAAGTACAATGCCTGCACTTTAAAGGAGGGGTTTGGGATATTGGCAGTTTGGAGAGATATATTGTGTATTTTTATACGCATATACTTTTAAGCTGTTGTATTCTGGGCACCTCTGCAAAAACAATGATTATGTGTGAGTGAGGTGAAAGTGTTGAATGATGATGAAAGTATTTTCTTTTTGGGGATTTTCTTTCTCTTTGGGTCACCCTGCCTCGGTGGGAGACGGCTGACTTGTTGAAAAAAAAAAATATGTATAATAGCATCATTGGTACTTTTTTTTCGGTCTGAACCCAAACTGACAAGGGTTGAGTATGTTGTGGGATACAAAGTAGGAGTAAACTTGTTTGTGAATTAATTTTTCAAAGATTTTAGATAGAAGGGGTAGGTTTGATATAGGCCTATAATTGTTCAGTTCAGTTGGATCATCTAGTTTGAGGATCAGGGTGACTTGCTGTCTTGAGTATGGATGGCAAGGTGGAAGATTCATTGGATTTGTTGAAAAGAGTTGCAATAATTGGTGACAACACATGAGAAGCTTGTTCTTTAGTGTTTTGATGATAAGCGAGCTTTTAGTAAGGTTTGATGGGGCTAAAAATAAAGTACAGTGGACCCTCGACCAACGATATTAATCCATTCCAAAGAGCTTGTCCTTAGGCGAATTTATCGTTAGTTGAATTAATTTTCCCCATAAGAAATAATGGAAATCCAATTAATCCATTCCAGACATCCAAAAGTATGAATTTTTTTTTTTCACATGAAATATACATTTTCCTACACAGAAAAACAAGGATACATGCACAATAAATACTGTACTAAATGAAGAATAAGTGACACTTACCTTTATTAAAGATGTAGTGATGAGATGGGAGGAGGGGAGATGGAGATGTATTATTGTTTGGAAGGGGAATCCCCTTCTATAAGGACTTTAGGTACCAAATCCTTTGCCAGGGTTACCTCCCTTCTTGTTTTAATGCCACTGGGAACAACTTGAGAGTCGCTGGACCTCTTGTCGCACCAAAAATCTGTCCATAGAGCTCTGTACCTTGCGTTCTTTTAAGATTTTCCTAAAATGGGCCACAACATTGTCATTGTAAAAGTCACCAGCACGGCTTGCAGTAGCTGTGTCAGGGTGATTTTCATCCATAAAGGTTTGCACCTTTGTCCACATTGTACAAATTTCCTTAATTGTTGAAGAAGGCAACTTCCTCCATTTCTGTCTCCCCTCCTCTGAAGCAGTTTCCTCAGTTGTGGCCTCTTGCTGTTGCAGATGCTCTTGCTCTCTTGCAGTGCTCCCCTTCCTTTGTATTTGACTGGCTCGTCTTCCTTATTTCCCACTTCTACCACTACCACTACTACTACCTCTTCTTCTTCTACTACATCTACTGATGAAATTAGACACATGTGCGGCGTCTGGTTGTCTTTGTTGTGGACGTTTCGCCATCCAGTGGCTGGCTGGATGGCGAAACGTCTACGGTGGGGATGCCCGGGTGTTGTGCATGTGTCATTTCATCCTGTCGGTATTATATACAATTCTTGTACTACTACTACTACTACTTCTACCACTACTACTACCTCCACCTCTTCCTGCCTATATATAGCCGTTCTGCTCCTCCTCTGTTAGTGTGACTTTGTCAATGGTCCAAGTCGGACCGAAACGTCGTCGTAAGCTTCTGTCTTTTATGTGCGGGTTATTTGTGTATTGTGTAATGCTCTTGCAGCTCATCAGTGGTTAGTTCTTCATCATTATCCTACACCAACTCTTCCACATCCTTCTCACTAACCTCCAACCCCATGGACTTCCCCAATGACACAGTAGATTCCACAACTGGTATAGGCTCCTCAGGGTTAGCCCCAAACCCTTCAAAATCCCTCTCTTGTACACATTGTGGCCACAATTTCCTCCAAGCAGAGTTCAAGGTCCTGTTAGTCACTCCCTCCCAAGCCTTACCTATAAGGCTTGTGCAATTGAGGATACTAAAGTGATCTTTCCAAAAGTCTCTTAGGGTCAGTTGAGTGTTTGAAGTCACTTCAAAGCATTTTTGAAATACTGCTTTGGTATACAGTTTTTTTGAAATTTGAAATGACTTGCTGGTCCATGGGCTAGAAGAGAGGAGTGGTATTAGGAGGCAAGAACTTGACTTTGATAAGACTAAAGTCCCTTGAAATTCGCTCTGGCAACCCTGAAGGATGAGCAGGAGCATTGTCTAATACCATGAGGCACTTGAAGTCCAATTTATTTTCCAGGAGGTAATTTTTCACAGCGGGGCCAAACACATGATAAAACCAATCATAGAAAATGTCCCTAGTTTGCCCTCCACATCACACACAAATTAGCCTTGACGACATTGTTTTTCTTGAACACACTGGGAGTTTGAGTGATACATGAGTAGAGGCTTCACTTTGCAATCCCCACTAGCATTACTACACAACATGAGTTACCCTGTTTGTCATAGGCTTGTGTCCTGGCAGTGCTTTTTCTTGTGTAATATAGGTCCTGTTTGGCATTTTCTTCCAAAACAGGCCTGTTTCGTCACAGTTAAACACTTGTTGGGGTTTTAATTTTTCAGTGTCTATGTTCTCCTTGAATTCCTGCACATATTTTTCAGCTGCTTTTTGGTCCGAACTGGCAGCTTCACCATGCCTTACCACACTGTGTATGCCACTACAATTCTTAAATCTTTCAAACCAACCTTTGCTGGCCTTAAATTCAATAACATCATCACTAGTTGCAGGCATTTTTTTTTTTAATTAAATTGTCATGCAACTGCCTTGCTTTTTCATATATGATTGATTGAGAGATACTATCTCCTGATATCTGTTTTTCGTTTATCCACAACAATAATAGTCTCTCAACATCTTTGAGTATTTGCGATCTCTGTTTCGAAAACATACTTGCACCTTTCACAACAACAGCTTCCTTGATTGCTTTTCTGTTGGCCAAGATAGTAGCGATGGTTGTTTGGGGTTTGTTATACAACCTAGCCAGCTCGGAGACATGCACTCCACTTTCATACTTTGTGATTATCTCCTTCATTTCGATTGTAATTCTCACCCTTTTTACCGCAGGGTTGGCACTAGAAGCTTTCTTTGGGCCCAAGGTGGCTTATTTAGTAGTTACAAGCACTAAAAACTCTGGAATAATACAAAATGTATTGAATGTATGTGTGGAAGCAACCACACTGGATTGTAAACACTGGCACACTAACTGAAGGCAGGGCAGCTAAGGCACGCTCAGGCCAGAAGGACACGTGGACGCGTTCGGGACAAATGTTGTTAGTCGAGTTTTTCATCGTTGGTCAGGCCTAAATTTTTATGCTAAAACCCTTTGTTAGGCGATTTTATTGTTAGACGATGCCTTCGTTGGTCGGGGGTCCACTGTATTTGGGTAGTTGCCAGTGAGGTAGTCTTTTGGTTGAATGTTTGTGCTTGGAATTTTACTTGCTAGTTTTGTTCCTACGGTAGAGAAAAAGACATTTTGTTGGCAGTATCGGTTGGCTAAAGGCGAGGTTCATCTGGTTTAGTTAAGGTAATAATTCTGTTTTGTGACAGCTTTTTGATCCTAGAATTTCAGATAAGGTTTTCCAGGTCTTTTTCATGTCACCTTTTATGTCATGAAATCTGTTTTCATAATACAGTTTTTTTGACCTCCTTATTAGATTGGTTAGTGCTTACGAGTAATGTTTTGTGAGATCCTTTGGTGTTAGACCCAATTTGTACTGCTTTTCATATAGATGTTTTTTATCAATAGATTTGAGGATGCTGTTTGTAAGCCAGGGGCTCTTTAGTCTCTCTGCTGTGATCTGCTTAGTTTTTACTGGGCAGTGCATGTTATAGAGGTTTTGGTTTTTTTTGTAAAAAAATATTAACACATTCATCTATATCTAATTTGTCTGCTAGCTCATTTTGCCTGTCAATGTCATTAAATGCTGAAATAAAGTTATTAACAGATGACTCGTCATGTAGTCGGAATGTGATCTTAGTTGTGTCCTGGGGCACTTTACACAAGTTGGTTATGAGAAAGATGGGATAGTGTCAGTGTTATCTGTGATTATGCCTGCTTTTAATGGTTTAATGGGGATATAGTGTTTGTCCAGATATGGTCTAGTAATGAGGCATTTGTGTCAGTGATTCTTGTAGGTTTTGTTATTGTTGGTAGACATAAGCAGCTGTTCATAGTGTTTGTGAATTCAGTCACTTGTGGGTCATTATCCTGAATGAGATTTATGTTGAAGTTCAATGTAAGTATTAGGTGGTGTTTATTCATTTCAGCACTAGTTATTATGTTTCTTAGCTTTTCAATAAAAGAGTAAATATTGGAGTGAGGAACTCTATAAATTGCTCCAACTGTTAGAGGTTTCATAAGGTCTTTGGATTTAAATTTAGCAAAGATATATTCACCATGCTCGTCCCTTGTGCAAGTTGAATTTATACACTCAAGTTCATCAGAGTAGTATACAGCTGTTCCACCTCCTAATTGATCTACCTTACAATTGTGTATGGCTGTGTAGCCAGGTATGGAATAGATGTTTGTAACATCACATTTTATCCATATTTTAGTGAGAGTAATGATAGACGTACTGACATTTAGAAAATTCAGTAGTGCCTGGAGGTCATCATACTGCTTGCTTAGTGATCTGACATTATAATTGCATACTGTTATGTTATTGTTGGCACTGAGGAATGTCTTTGCCTGACTAGCAGTGTAATAAAGTCAATTGTTTCGCTCATGTGTGTCATTTAATTAAAGGTTAATGTCAGGATTGATGTTTGCAATCACATGACTAATGCAAGTTTAACAATGTATAAATAGTATAAAGAGAACTATTGATGTTGCACTGGAGATGATATGAGAGCTTATACAAGCAGTACAAAGTGTAGGTAGCAGAAGAACTATTTTACAGATTGCACAGATACTAAACAAGTAGTAATAATGCAAAAAGTATAAAGTTAAAAGATAGTAAAAAAAGGTCTTAAATAAAATTTTAAATAGTAAGATTTGACTTGCAGCACAAAATTTAGGCAAGTAATAACACCATAAACAAATTCTATGATTA
>NC_091305.1:10085347-10097847 GCF_038502225.1 Cherax quadricarinatus
ATGGGTGCAGGAAATTTCCCTACTGAATTACAGGAAATAATTTCAGAGGGTGGCTATGAGCCACAACAAGTGTTTTATGCTGGTGTGAAAAGTCTATTGGAGGAGGGTGCCATCAAGAATTTATGTCGGCAAGTAAGAAAAAAAGTACATTGGATTCAAGGCTGCAAAGAATTCCTTCAGCTTGCTACTGTGCAATAATGCATCTCTCAATTTTTAAGTGCAAGACCTTGCTTTGAAAGGTACAGTCAGTTATTTGGAGGTCGAACCAGTCATTATGGATTAGAGGAATTATTTGTTGACTGGTTTAAGCATAATTTTATTGTAGAAATCATGTTTTACCTGCACAATAAAAACCTTGCATTCAAGTTTCTTTTTATTCTTGACAATTCCCGTACTTGACCAGAACTCTTGGAGGATGTGCAGTGACTTGTAAAAGTTGTTTTTATCACTAAACGCAACATCTCTAATACAGCGACTGGAGCGAGGAGTTATTAAGACATTTAAATGAGGACTCAAAAAGTGATACATAAACATCGTTAGAGCAATGGATGCCAGACTTATGTCTTAAGTTTAACAATGCTGATGCCTTCATCCATGCCAGAAGTGCATGGAATGAAGTGCCCTGATCAACATAAAGTGCAGGCTGGGGAAAATTATGGCCTAGTGTGGTGAATACTTTCACAGGCTTTCCCTCAGTTGAAAGGTCCAGGAAATTGTTCAGGTGGCAAGGTGATTAGAAGGTGAGGACTTCAAAGATATACAGGAAGATGTGAATGAGTTCTTAAAAAATGATGAGGAAGAAAGAAGTCTGGAGGAATGTTGGAAGAGCTCCATGTCCAGATACAAGGGAAGTGGATGACAGTAGAAGATGAGGAAGAAGAGCCTGCAGAAAAAATGGTTAATATTGCAAGTTACATGTGCAGTGTTATATTACTTAACTAGCACATACAGTGGACCCCCGCATACCGATTTTAATCCGTGCAAGAGGGCTCATTGGTATGCGAAATAATCGGTATGCGAATGAATTTTCCCCATAAGAAATAATGGAAATCAAATTAATCCATGCAAGACACCCAAAAGTATGAAAAAAATTTTTTTACCACATGAAATATACATTTTCCTACACACAAAGAGAAGGATACATGCACAATAGTAGAGTAGTACATGCACAGTATATATTGTGCATGTACTAGTCTACTAAATGAAGAATAAATGACACCTTTATTGAAGATGCAGCAATGACTGATGAGACACTGTGTCCTGGGAGTGCCTTTTCCTCCTGAGTACTCTAGGTCCTGTTTGGCATTTTCTTCCAGAACAGGCCTTATCACACTGTATGTCACTACGATTCTTAAATCTCTCAAACCAACCTTTGCTGGCTTTAAATTCACCAATATGAGCACTAGTTCCAGGCATTTTTCCCTGTTCACCTGGGTGTTAGTCGACTGGTGTGGGTTGCATCCTGGGAGACAAGATTAAGGACCCCAATGGAAATAAGTTAGACAGTCTTCGATGACACTGACTTTTTTGGGTTATCCTGGGTGGCAAATCCTCTGGGGTTAATTGTTTCTTGGTATATTCTCAATAAGCCACACCAACAACAGTGCTACAGCAGCAGCAGACGATGCTACAACAGCAGCAGACGATGCTACAGCAGCAGCAGATGATGCTACAGCAGCAGCAGCAGACGATGCTACAGCAGCAGCAGACGATGCTACAGCAGCAGCAGACGATGCTACAGCAGCAGCAGACGATGCTACAGCAGCAGCAGACGATGCTACAGCAGCAGCAGCAGCAGACGATGCTACAGCAGCAACAGACGATGTTACAGCAGCAGCAGACGATGCTACAGCAGCAGCAGCAGCTGACAGTGCAGCAGCAGCAGCAGCTGTACCACCAATAGTAGTGATGGTTGATTGGGGTTCATTATACAACCTGGCCAGCTCGGAGACACGCACTCCACTTTCATACTTATCAATGATCTTTTTCTTCATCTCTATAGTAATTCTCACCCTTATTGCTGTAGGGTTGGCACTAGAAGCTTTCTTGGGGCCCATGGTCACTTATTTTCCAGATAAAATCACCAAAAACACTGTAATAATACGAAATGTTACGATTGTATGCTTGGATACTACCGCGGAGGCTGGCTGGTAAACAATGCCACTGGCGGAACATGTGAGGCTGGCTAAGGCGCACATTGGACGCGTCTCGGACGAACAGCGGTGAGTGGGTTTTTGAGCGGTATGCGAGGCAAAATTTTTGCGATTAAAGTGAGCGGTATGCGGAATAAACGGTATGTGATGCCAACGGTATGCGGGGGTCCACTGTACTTTTTTTATTTACTGAAGAGGTCCCTGACATCTAGAAGCACTGTTCTGAAGTGGGTCTGGAACAGCTAATGATTCCTTATCATCAGCTGTATAAAGTACTGCAGGGTAAAACAGACTAAGAATGCATTGCATAATACCTCCATTCTTTAGTACAACCATCACCTAATAACACTACATTGACATTAGTGCAAGAACCTCAGCCTTCCACCTCATCCCAGTACGTCCACCCCATTTCACTCCGCTCCTTTCAAACATTCACCAGCAACCTGAATTTCAGGTAAGAAATAATATTTATGTGAGCTTTGTAGTTTTAAGTATTGTATTAAATATAACTCATCACTGCATTCAGCTACAGTTACATTTTAATTTTTTTTATGCAGTAAGAGACCTAAAAAATATGTAACCCTATTTGTATGTAACCCTATTTTTTCATGTTTACAGTTCATTTTACATGATTTCTTATTTACACACAGTTTTCAAGAACATGCCTGCCATGTTAGTCAGTGGCCATCTGTGTTTAAAATTTATATTTATATTGTCCTCAAAAAGGTTGGAGGGAGGGGGTAAAGGAGGTTTTGTGGGTGAAGGCTTGGATTTCCAGCAAGCATGCGTGAGCGTGTTAGATAGGAGTGAATGGAGATGAATGGTTTTGGGACCTGACAAGCTGTTGGAGTGTGAGCAGGGTAATATTTTGTGAAGGGATTCAGGGAAACTGGTTAGCTGGACTTGAGGCCTGGAAATGGGAAGTACAGTGCCTGCACTTAACCCTTAAACTGTCCAAAGGTAGATCTACGTTTGCTCGCGTAGCGCTCCAAACGTAGATTACATTTTTTTACATGCTTTCTTAGGGAGAAAATCAAGGTCGGAGCACTACGCGCACAAACAGATCTACGTTTGGACACTTTAAGGGTTAAAGGAGGAGTTTGGGATATTGGCAATTTGGAGGGACTTCTGAACTGTCATATCTGAGCGCCTCTGCAAAGATAGTGATTACGTATGAGTGAGGTGAAAGTGTTGAATGATCATGAAAGTACAGTGGACCCTTGACCAACGATGGCATCGATTAACGATAAATCCGACTAGCGATACATTTTAACGCAAAAATTTTGCCTCGACTAGCGCTAAAAAACTCGACCAACACTATTCGTTCCATCTGAGATGCGTCCACTTCTGGCCAGTGTTTACAAGCCAGCCAGCCAGCCACAGCGGTCGCTTCCAAGCATACAATCGGAACATTTCATATTATCACAGCCTTTTCAGTGATTGCACCTGCAAAATAAGTCACCATGGGCCCCAAGAAAGCTTCTAGTGCCACCCCTACAGCAAAAAGGGTGAGAATTACTATGGATATGAAGTAAGAGATCATTGCAAAGTATGAAAGTGAAGTGCGTGTCTCCGAGCTGGCCAGGTTGTACACAAAACCCCAAACAACCATCGCTACTATTGTGGGCAAGAAAACGGCAATCAAGGAAGCTGTTCTTGCCAAAGGTGCAACTATGTTTTCGAAACTGAGATCGCAAGTACTCGAAGATGTTGCTAGACTGTTATTGGTGTGGATAAACGAAAAACAGATAGCAGGAGATAGCATCTCTCAAGCGATCATATGTGAAAAGGCTAGGAAGTTGCATGACGATTTAATTAAAAAAATACCAGCAACTAGTGGTGATGTGAGTGAATTTAAGGCCAGCAAATGTTGGTTTGAGAGATTTAAAGGGAAGGGAAGTAACCCAGGAAAAGGACTTGCCACCTCAAGTCCTAATGGAAGGGGATTCCCCTTCTAAATACTAAGACCATCAACACTCTCCCCTCCTCCCATCCCATCAATCATCACCTGATCTTCAATAAAGGTAAGTGTCATGTAACTGTGCATGTCTTCTTCAGTTTGTGTGTATTAAAATTAATATTTCATGTGGTAAAAACAATTTTTTTTTCATACTTTGGGGTGTCCTACACGGATTAATTTGATTTCCATTATTTCTTATGGGGAAAACTAACTTGACTAACGATAATTTTGACTAACGATGAGCTCTCAGGAATGGATTAATAGTATTAGTCGAGGGTCCACTGTATTTTCTTTTTGAGGATTTTCTTTCTTTTTTGGGTCACCCTGCCTCAGTGGGAGATGACTGATGTGTTGTAAAAAAAAGTGGCATAATTTTTTGATAAATAATATATAAGAATGCCTCTTTGCACTGACATGACTTTAGATGCTTTTATATACCGTTATTTCAAAATTAAGCTCTCGAAATTGAGTAGTGTAACTTATTGGTAGCAATTTTTTAATTATTATTTGCAGTGTTCTTTACCTTTCACCAGATTCCTATTATCTGTTATCCAAACATTCATAAAATTTAAAGACAAGTTAGTTCCTGATTAGCTGGGCCATGCTTATGTGTACTGTGTGCTGCTAGCACCAACAATCTGGCTAATCAGGTCATCAGCCAGGCCTGGCTGGTGACCTGATTAGCTGTGGGAATGATTCCAGAATCATCAACCAGTAGGGGCTCTGGTGGCCTGGTGGTTAACGCTCTCGCTTCACACGGTGAGGGCCTGGGTTCGATTCCCAGCCAGAGTAGAAACATTGGACGTGTTTCTTTCCACCTGTTGTCTATGTTCCCCATCAGTAAAATGGGTACCTGGGTGTTAGTCGACTGGTGTGGGTCGCATCCTGGGACACTGACCTA
This sequence comes from Cherax quadricarinatus, assembly GCF_038502225.1. Taxonomy (NCBI): domain Eukaryota; kingdom Metazoa; phylum Arthropoda; class Malacostraca; order Decapoda; family Parastacidae; genus Cherax; species Cherax quadricarinatus. The sequence continues at coordinate 10,090,362 of NC_091305.1, forward strand.
AGGAGGCCTGGTCACAGACCGGGCCGCGGGGGCGTTGACCCCCGGAACTCTGTCCAGATAAACTCCAGTAGGTATGCCTGAATTTTGCATGTACACAAAATTTACTTTGGATACCAAATACAGGTACAACACTGATTTACCAGCAATGGATGATCCAGCACCTCTTTTAGTCTAGACTAAACTATGAGGTTGGTCACAGATGGCAATGTGCATAGCCTGTGCTCACTTGTATTGTTTACACTGTAGTTGTTAGTGGTGAGCCTTGATTTTTCATTATTCTTATCTTATTTTGCTTATACAGTGGACCCCCGCATAGCGAACTTAATCCGTGCAAGAGGGCTGGCTGTTATGCGAAATGTTCGCTATGCGAATGAATTTTCCCCATAAGAAATAATGGAAATAAAATTAATCCGTGCAAGACACCCAAAAGTATGAAAAAAATTTTTTTTTACCACAAAAAAATGTTAATTTTAGTACACACAAACTGAAAAAGGCATGCACAATTACATGACACTTACTTTTATTGAAGATCTGGTGATGATTGATGGGATGGGAGGAGGGGAGAGAGAGTGTTAGTGTTTAGAAGGGGAATCCCCTTCCATTAGGACTTGAGGTACCAAGTCCTTTTCTGGGGTTACTTCCCTTCTTCTTTTAATGCCACTAGGACCAGCTTCAGAGTCACTGGACTTCTTTCGCACAACATATCTGTCCATAGTGGCCTGTACCTCTTGTTCCTTTATGATTTGTCTAAAGTGGTTCACAACAGTGTCATTGTAACAGTCACCAGCACGGCTTGCAATAGCTGTGTGAGGGTGATTTTCATCAAAAAAGGTTTGCACTTCAAGCCATTTTGCACACATTTCCTTAATCTTTGAAGTAGGCAATTCCTTCAATTTCTCTCTCCCCTCCTTTGAACCAGTTTCCCCAGGTCTGGCCTCTTGCTCTTGAAGTTGATCTATCAGCTCATCAGTGGTTAGTTCTTCATTGTCCTCCTCCACCAACTCTTCCACATCCTCCCCACTAACCTCCAACCCCAAGGACTTCCCCAATTCCACAATTGATTCCTCAACTGGTATACTACTCCTCTCAGGGTTAGCCTCAAACCCTTCAAAATCCCTTTTGTCTACACATTCTGGCCACAGTTTCTTCCAAGCAGAGTTCAAGGTTCTCTTAGTCACTCCCTCCCAAGCCTTACCTATAAGGTTTACACAATTGAGGATATTAAAGTGATCCTTCCAAAACTCTTTTAGAGTCAATCGAGTGTCTGTGGTCACTTCAAAGCACTTTTGAAACAGAGCTTTTGTGTACAGTTTCTTGAAGTTGGAAATGACCTGCTGGTCCATGGGCTGCAGGAGAGGAGTGGTATTAGGAGGCAAAAACTTCACCTTAATGAAGCTCATGTCCCCATAAAGTCGCTCTGCCACGTCTGTAGGATGACCAGGGGCATTGTCTAACACCAGGAGGCACTTAAGGTCTAATTTCTTTTCAGTTAGGTAATCTTTCACATTGGGGGCAAATGCATGGTGTAACCAGTTATAGAAAAATTCCCTAGTGACCCATGCCTTACTGTTTGCCCTCCACAGCACACACAAATTATCCTTGAGGACATTCTTTTGCCTGAACGCTCTGGGAGTTTCAGAGTGATACACTAATAAAGGCTTAACTTTGCAATCACCACTAGCATTGGCACACATCAACAAAGTAAGCCTGTCTTTCATAGGCTTATGTCCTGGGAGTGCCTTTTCCTCCTGAGTAATGTAGGTCCTGCTTGCCATTTTCTTCCAGAACAGGCCTGTTTCATCACAATTAAACACTTGTTCAGGTTCCAGTCCTTCAGTTTCTATGTACTCCTTGAATTCATGCACATATTTTTCAGCCGCTTTGTGGTCCGAACTGGCAGCCTCACCATGCCGTATCACACTATGGATGCCACTACGCTTCTTAAATCTCTCAAACCAACCTTTGCTGGCCTTAAATTCACTCACATCATCACTAGTTGCAGGCATTTTTTTAATTAAATCGTCATGCAACTTCCTAGCCTTTTCACATATGATCGCTTGAGAGACGCTATCTCCTGCTAGCTGTTTTTCATTTATCCACACCAATAAGAGTCTCTCAACATCTTCCATCACTTGCGATCTTTGTTTCGAAAACACAGTTAAACCTTTGGCAACAACAGCTTCCTTGATTGCCGTTTTCTTGCCCACAATAGAAGAGATGGTTGATTTTGGTTTCTTGTACAACCTGACCAGGTCGGTGATATGTACTCCACTTTCATACTTATCAATGATCTCTTTCTTCATTTCAATGGGTATTCTTACCCTTTGAGGTGTACGGTTGGCACTAGAAGCTTTCTTGGGGCCCATGGTCACTTATTTTCCAGAAACAGCACCGAAAACACTGTAATAATACGAAATATTCCGAGTGTATGCTTGAATGTTACCGCGGAGGCTGGCTGGTAAACAATGGCACGGGCGGCACATGTGAGGCTGGCTGAGGGCGCACATTGGACGCGTCTCGGACGAAGGCCGCTGAGCGGGTTTTTGTCCACTATGCGGGGCAAAATTTTAGCGAACAAAGCGTCCGCTATGCGGATTGTCCGCTATGCAAGGCGTCCGCTATGTGGGGGTACACTGTATTTAACCCTGCCTCTGGCTTCTAAGTAAGCTGCAAGTGTCAGTGGTGGTGTCAGGCATAAACACCAGTTCATGCAGGATTCGGTAGAACTTTTGAAAAAAATGGACATTGGTGTTTCACAGTGGAATGACATCTGTGGTATTAGTTCATAAATTGTTTATGATAAAAAGATGCAAATGGGCCAAATATTGAAATTCTATAGTGATTTCAAGAAGCAAATTAACATTATAAAAACTTTTGAAAAGTAGTAAGAGTGCTGAGCATGATTGAGTGATGATGGAACAATTTCGACGTCAGAGTGGAGTGGATTTGTTGGGCAGCATGTTAATGGAGCGAGCTCACTTCTTCCATAGAGAACTTAAATTAGAATATGAGTGACCATAGGGAAGGATGGCTTTTTTTGTACCTCTGTATGTATGCTACAAATTATAAAAAAAAAATAAAAAAAGGTTCAACCCTTTCAGGGTCCATGCCGTAGATGTATGGCTTTACGTTCAGGGTCCAAACCGTAGATCTATGCCATGAGCTCAGCTCACTCTGATAAGCTGTGAGTGGTAAATTTGGGCCTTGATATGAGAGAATACATCTATGTGGTATGTGTGCACCACATAAAACAAATCCTGCAGCACACAGTGTACAATGGGAGGAAAAACACTGAGACCGTGATTTTCGATTAAAACAGCGACTTTGCAGTGTTTTTTCGTATGTTTTTTATAGTTGTATTTGCGATTTCTTGGTCTCATTTGATAGAATGGAAGACATATTACAGGAATAGAGATGGTTTTGATTGGTTTTAGCATTGGAAATGGCTTGAAACTGAGCTCAAAGTAGCGGAAATGTTAAATTTTTGCAGATGTTCGAGAATAAACAAACGACCTCACACGTCTAATACACGCCAGCTGGTGGGTCTAATATACATTCACAAATGTGGTGATGATATTTATACAATTATTACAATATTGCATAACAGTAAATCTTCTAATTTTTGGTTTGAATAAAAATGCATTATGTGAATAAAAAATCAAAATGGAATTCATTTGTAAAGCCTCAAAACATAACTAATGAACAGAGGAAATGTTAGTTTAGCACCAGGAATACCTACATTGTTTATTCTGGACCCCATTTTGAAATTGGAATATTTTGAACTTTGTGTTAAATTGGCCAAATTACCAATTTCCGATCACTTTATTTTGTAGTTGAAACAGTTGACTTGGTAATTTCTTGTGCTCAATCAATAGAATAGAATAAATACTAGTGAAATAGCTAAGAATTTGGTCGACTGGAATAATGTAATTGGTCTAAAATGGGAGTCAAAGTTGGGAAAATCACCGATTCGTAAATATCACTGACATCAAAATTTGCGAGAGCATAATTTCGTCAATTTTCCATCAAATTTCGTACTTTTTGTTTTATTACCTTCAGAAAAAATTCTCTACCATTTCATAAGATTTTTTTTTTTAAATTCTTGGACCCTGGTGTGCATTTTGAAATTTATTAGGTCACACTACACTTACATGTACAAGCATATATATACATACACCCCTCTGGGTTTCCTTCTATTTTCTTACTAGTTCTTGATTATTTCCTCTTACCTCCATGGGGAAGTGGAACGGAATTCTTCCTTCGTAAGCTATGCATGTTGTAAGAGGCGACTAAAATGCCAGGAGCAAGGGGCTAGTAACTCCTTCTCCTGTATATATTACTAAATGTAAAAGGAGAAGCTTTTGTTTTTCCTTTTGGGCCACCCCGCCTCGGTGGGATACGGCCGGTGTGTTGAAAGAAAGAAAGATATATATATATGTCTAAGGGCAATGTGTGGTGTAAATATTATGCCGAGAATTCAGAGTGTGGAAATTAGGAGATGATGTGGAGTTATTAACCCTTAAACGGTCCAAACAGATCGACGTTCAAATCCGTAGTGCTCCAAAAGTAGATCTACGTTTTTTTTACATATTTTCAAAAATAACAACAAAAAAAATGTAGATAAAAGTTTTTTTACACATTTTTAAATGTAAAACAAGAAAGAATATCTAAATTTTTTTACGTACTTTCAAATGTTGAAAAAATGTATATATACATTTGGACCATTTAAGGGTTAAAAGTATTATTCAGAGGGGTTGTTGAGGTGGTTTGGTCATTTAGAAAGAATGGATCACAGTAGAATGACATGGAGAGCGTATAAATCTGTAGGGGAAGGAAGGGAGGGTAGGGGTTGTCCTCGAAAAGGTTGGAAGGCAGGGGTTAAGGAGGTTTTGTGGACGAAGGGCTTGGATTTCAAGCAAGCATGCGTGAGCGTGTTGTCAGCATAGTTGCTGATCCCCTACATGTGTTGTATAGCTTATCTGAGTATCATAGTTAGTACCATCCATATGTTTTACATACACGACCCCTTTGCTAGGCCTAGTGACTAGTTTGTATGAAGTCATGTGATGCGGCATGAGTGCGTGGGACGCGCTACATCGGTCTCAGTCCACGCATAGGTCTACAACAGGCAACAGGGCAGTTTGGGCTCTCTCCCTACACACACTGCAATATAGTGTTACCATCCAACAAGTGTGTTTATCTCCAACCTTCATATCTCCTAAAAAAACCCATGACAAATGGTGGCAGCGTTTTGGGATATTGGCAATTTGGAGGGATATGTTGTGTATCTTTATATGTATATGCTTCTAAGCTGTTGTATTCTGAGCACCTTTGCAAAAACAGTGATTATGTGTGAGTGAGGTGAAAGTGCTGAATGATGATGAAAGTATTTTCTTTTTGGGGATTTTCTTTCTTTTTGGGTCACCCTGCCTCGGTGGGAGACTGCCAACTTGTTAAAAAAAAAAACCAGAGTGGGAGAGTTAGCAAATGGGGAGATGGAGGTATTGGGTAGATGGCAAGAATACTTTGAGGAACTTTTAAAGGTCGACGAAGAAAGGGAGGCAGTAATTTCATGCACTGGTCAGGGAGGTATACCATCTTTCAGGAGTGAAGAAGAGCAGGATGTAAGTGTGGGGGAGGTGCATGAGGCATTGCATAGAATGAAAGTGGGTAAAGCAGCTGGAACTGATGGGATCATGACAGAAATTTTAAAAGCAGTGGGGGATATAGTGTTGGAGTGGTTGGTATTTTTGTTTAATAAATGTATGAAAGAGGGGAAGGTACTTAGGGATTGGCGGAGAGCATGTATAGTCCCTTTATATAAAGGGAAAGGGGACAAAAGAGATTGTAAAAATTATAGAGGAATTAGTTTACTGAGTATACCAGGAAAAGTGTATGGTAGGGTTATAATTGAAAGAATTAGAGGTAAGACGGATTGTAGGATTGCGGATGAGCAAGGAGGTTTTAGAGTGGGTAGGGGATGTGTAGATCAGGTGTTTACATTGACGCATATATGTGAACAGTATTTAGATAAAGGTAGGGAAATTTTTATTGCATTTATGGATTTAGAAAAGGCATATGATAGTGAATAGGGGAGCAATGTGGCAAATGTTGCAAGTACAGTGGACCCCCGGTTTACGATATTATTTCATTCCAGAAGTATGTTCAGGTGCCAGTACTGACCGAATTTGTTCCCATAACGAATATTGTGAATAAGATTAGTCCATTTCAGACCTCCAAACATACACATACAAACGCACTTACATAAATACACTTACATAATTGGTCGCATTGGGAGCTGATCGTAAACCGGGGGTCCACTGTATATGGAATAGGTGGTAAGTTACTAAATGCTGTAAAGAGTTTTTATGAGGACAGTGAGGCTCAGGTTAGGGTGTGTAGAAGAGAGGGAGACTACTTCCCTGTAAAAGTACGTCTTAGACAGGGATGTGTAATGTCACCATGGTTGTTTAATATATTTATAGATGGGGTTGTAAAACAAGTAAATGCTGGGGTGTTCGGGAGAAGGGTGGGATTAAATTATGGGGAAACAAATGCAAAATGGGAAGTGACAGTTACTTTTTGCTGATGATACTGTGCTTATGGGTGATTCTAAAGAAAAATTGCAGAGGTTAGTGGACGAATTTGGGAGTGTGTGTAAAGGTTGAAAGTGAACATAGAAAAGAGTAAGATGATGAGGGTATCAAATGATTTAGATAAAGAAAAATTGGATATCAAATTGGGGAAGAGGAGTATAGAAGAAGTGAATGTTTTCAGATATTTGGGAGTTGACATATCAGTGGATGGATTTATAAAGGTTGAGGTTAATCATAGAATCGATAAGGAAAAAAAGGTGAGTTGTGTGTTGAGGTATATGTGAAGACAAAGAACGTTATCTATGGAGGCAGAGAAGGGAATGTATGAAAGTATAGTGGTACCAACACACTTATGTGGGTGTGAAGCTTGCGTTGTAAATGCTGCAGCGAGGAGGCGGTTGGAGGCAGTGGAGATGTCCTGTCTAATGTCGGTGTGTGGTGTAAATACATACTTTGCAGAAAATTTAGAGTGTGGAAATTAGGAGAAGGTGTGGAGTTAATAAAAGTATTAGTCGGAGGGCTGAAGAGGGGTTGTTGAGGTGGTTTGGTCATTTAGAGAGAATAGATCAAAGTAGAATGACATGGAGAGTGTATAAATCTGTAGAGGAAGGAAGGCAGGGTAGGGGTCGTCCTCGAAAGGGTTGGAGGGAGGGGGTAAAGGACGTTGTGTGGGCGAGGGGCTTGGACTTCCAGCAAGCGTGCGTGAGCGTGTTAGATAGGAGTGAATGGAGACGAATGGTATTGGGGACCTGACGATCTGTTGGAGTGTGAGCAGGGTAATATTTAGTGAAGGGATTCAGGGAAACCGGTTATTTTATATAGTCGGACTTGAGTCCTGGAAATGGGAAGTACAATGCCTGCACTTTAAAGGAGGGGTTTTGGGATATTGG
>NC_091305.1:10102847-10107847 GCF_038502225.1 Cherax quadricarinatus
TTCAACTTTCTACCTTTACACACATTCTCAAACTCATCCACTAACCTTTGCAATTTTTCTTTAGAATCTCCCATAAGCACAGTATCATCAGCAAAAAGTAACTGTGTCAATTCCCATTTTAAATTTGATTCCCCATAATTTAATCCCACCCCTCTCCCGAACACCCTAGCATTTACTTCTTTTACAACCCCATCTATAAATATATTAAACAACCATGGTGACATTACACATCCCTGTCTAAGACCTACTTTTACCGGGAAGTATTCTCCCTCTCTTCTACACACCCTAACCTGAGCCTCACTATCCTCATAAAAGCTCTTTACAGCATTTAGTAACTTACCACCTATTCCATATACTTGCAACATCTGCCACATTGCTCCTCTATCCACTCTATCATATGCCTTTTCTAAATCCATAAATGCAATAAAAACTTCCCTACCTTTATCTAAATACTGTTCACATATATGCTTCAATGTAAACACTTGATCTACACATCCCCTACCCACTCTGAAACCTCCTTGCTCGTCCGCAATTCTACATTCTGTCTTACCTCTAATTCTTTCAATTATAACCCTACCGTATACTTTTCCTGGTATACTCAGTAAACTTATTCCTCTATAATTTTTACAATCTCTTTTGTCCCCTTTCCCTTTATATAAAGGGACTATACATGCTCTCCGCCAATCCCTAGGTACCTTCCCCTCTTTCATACATTTATTAAACAAAAGTACCAACCACTCCAACACTATATCCCCCCCTGCTTTTAACATTTCTGTCATGATCCCATCAGTTCCAGCTGCTTTACCCCCTTTCATTCTACGTAATGCCTCACGTACCTCCACCACACTTACATTCTGCTCTTCTTCACTCCTAAAAAATGGTATACCTCCCTGGCCAGTGCATGAAATTACCGCCTCCCTTTCTTCCTTAACATTTAAAAGTTCCTCAAAATATTCTCGCCATCTACCTAATACCTCCCTCTCCCCATCTACTAACTCCCCTACTCTGTTTTTAACTGACAAATCCATACTTTCCCTAGGCTTTCTTAACTTGTTTAACTCCCTCCAAAATTTTTTCTTATTTTCATTAAAATTTCTTGACAGTGCCTCTCCCACTCTTTCATCTGCTCTCCTTTTGCACTCTCTCACCACTCTCTTCACCTTTCTTTTACTCTCCATATACTCTGCTCTTCTTATAACACTTCTGCTTTGTAAAAACCTCTCGTAAGCTACCTTTTTCTCTTTTATCACACCCTTTACTTCATCATTCCACCAATCACTCCTCTTTCCTCCTGCCCCCACCCTCCTATAACCACAAACTTCTGCCCCACATTCTAATACTGCATTTTTAAAACTATTCCAACCCTCTTCAACCCCCCCACTACTCATCTTTGCACTAGCCCACCTTTCTGCCAATAGTCGCTTATATCTCGCCCGAACTTCCTCCTCCCTTAGTTTATACACTTTCACCTCCCTCTTACTTGTTGTTGCCACCTTCCTCTTTTCCCATCTACCTCTTACTCTAACTGTAGCTACAACTAAATAATGATCCGATATATCAGTTGCCCCTCTATAAACATGTACATCCTGGAGCCTACCCATCAACCTTTTATCCACCAATACATAATCTAACAAACTACTTTCATTACGTGCTACATCATACCTTGTATATTTATTTATCCTCTTTTTCATAAAATATGTATTACTTATTACCAAATTTCTTTCTACACATAGCTCAATTAAAGGCTCCCCATTTACATTTACCCCTGGCACCCCAAAATTACCTACTACTCCCTCCATAACATTTTTACCCACTTTAGCATTGAAATCCCCAACCACCATTACTCTCACACTTGATTCAAAACTCCCCACGCATTCACTCAACATTTCCCAGAATCTCTCTCTCTCCTCTACACTTCTCTCTTCTCCAGGTGCATACACGCTTACTATAACCCACTTTTCACATCCAATCTTTATTTTACTCCACATAATCCTTGAATTTATACATTTGTAGTCCCTCTTTTCCTGCCATAGCTTATCCTTCAACATTATTGCTACTCCTTCTTTAGCTCTAACTCTATTTGAAACCCCTGACCTAATCCCATTTATTCCTCTCCATTGAAACTCTCCCACCCCCTTCAGCTTTGTTTCACTTAAAGCCAGGACATCCAGTTTCTTCTCATTCATAACATCCACAATCATCTCTTTCTTATCATTTGCACAACATCCACGCACATTCAGACTTCCCACTTTGACAATTTTCTTCTTCTTATTCTTTTTAGTAATCTTTACAGGAAAAGGGGTTACTAGCCCATTGTTCCCGGCATTTTAGTTGACTTTTACAACACGCATGGCTTACGGAGGAAAGATTCTTATTCCACTTCCTCATGGATATAAAAGGAAAAGTAATAAGACCAAGAACTATTAAGATAAAATCAAAGAAAACTCAGATTGGAGGGAGAGAGTATGGAGGAGGTGAACGTATTCAGATATTTGGGAGTGGACGTGTCAGCGGATGGGTCTATGAAAGATGAGGTGAATCATAGAATTGATGAGGGAAAAAGAGTGAGTGGTGCACTTAGGAGTCTGTGGAAACAAAGAACTTTGTCCTTGGAGGCAAAGAGGGGAATGTATGAGAGTATAGTTTTACCAACGCTCTTATATGGGTGTGAAGCGTGGGTGATGAATGTTGCAGCGAGGAGAAGGCTGGAGGCAGTGGAGATGTCATGTCTGAGGGCAATGTGTGGTGTGAATATAATGCAGAGAATTCGTAGTTTGGAAGTTAGGAGGAGGTGCGGGATTACCAAAACTGTTGTCCAGAGGGCTGAGGAAGGGTTGTTGAGGTGGTTCGGACATGTAGAGAGAATGGAGCGAAACAGAATGACTTCAAGAGTGTATCAGTCTGTAGTGGAAGGAAGGCGGGGTAGGGGTCGGCCTAGGAAGGGTTGGAGGGAGGGGGTAAAGGAGGTTTTGTGTGCGAGGGGCTTGGACTTCCAGCAGGCATGCGTGAGCGTGTTTGATAGGAGTGAATGGAGACAAATGGTTTTTAATACTTGACGTGCTGTTGGAGTGTGAGCAAAGTAACATTTATGAAGGGATTCAGGGAAACCGGCAGGCCGGACTTGAGTCCTGGAGATGGGAAGTACAGTGCCTGCACTCTGAAGGAGGGGTGTTAATGTTGCAGTTTAAAAACTGTAGTGTAAAGCACCCTTCTGGCAAGACAGTGATGGAGTGAATGATGGTGAAAGTTTTTCTTTTTCGGGCCACCCTGCCTTGGTGGGAATCGGCCGGTGTGATAATAAAAAAAAAAATAATAAAAATATATATATATATATATATATATATATATATATAATATATATATATATATATATATATATATATATATACATACATACATCTAGGTTTTTCTCCTTTTTCTAAATAGCTCTTGTTCCTCTTTATTTCTTCTATTGTCCATGGGGAAGTGGAAAAGAATCTTTCCTCCGTAAGCCATGCGTGTCGTATGAGGCGACTAAAAATGCCGGGGGCAATGGGCTAGTAACCCCTTCTCTTGTAGACATTTACTAAAAAAGAGAAGAAGAAAAACTTTATAAAACTGGGATGCTTAAATGTGCATGGATGTAGTGCGGATGACAAGAAACAGATGATTGCTGATGTTATGAATGAAAAGAAGTTGGATGTCCTGGCCCTAAGCGAAACAAAGCTGAAGGGGGTAGGGGAGTTTCGGTGGGGGGAAATAAATGGGATTAAATCTGGAGTATCTGAGAGAGTTAGAGCAAAGGAAGGGGTAGCAGTATTGTTGAATGATCAGTTATGGGAGGAGAAAAGAGAATATGAATGTGTAAATTCAAGAATTATGTGGATTAAAGTAAAGGTTGGATGCGAGAAGTGGCTCATAATAAGCGTGTATGCACCTGGAGAAGAGAGGAATGCAGAGGAGAGAATGAGATTTTGGGAGATGTTAAGTGAATGTATAGGGGCCTTTGAACCAAGTGAGAGAGTAATTGTGGTAGGGGACCTGAACGCTAAAGTAGGAGAAACTTTTAGAGAGGGTGTGGTAGGTAAGTTTGGGGTGCCAGGTGTAAATGATAATGGGAGCCCTTTGATTGAACTTTGTATAGAAAGGGGTTTAGTTATAGGTAATACATATTTTAAGAAAAAGAGGATAAATAAGTATACACGATATGATGTAGGGCGAAATGACAGTACAGTGGACCCCCGCATAACGATGGCATCACATAGCGATTATTTCGCATACCGCTTACTTTAATCGCAAAATTTTTGCCGCGCATACCGATTAAAAACCCGCTCACCGATTTTCGTCCGAGACGCGTCCAATGTGCCCTCACATGTGCCGGCCGTCCCATTGTTTACCAGCCAGCCTCCGCGGTAACATCCAAGCATACACTCGGAATATTTCGTATTATTACAGTGTTTTCGGTGCTGTTTCTGGAAAATAAGTGACCATGGGCCCCAAGAAAGCTTCTAGTGCCAACCCTGTGGTAAAAAGGGTGAGAATTAGTATGGAAATTAAGAAAGATTTTGAAGGGTTTGGGGCTAACCCTGAGAAGCCTATGCCAGTTGTGGAATCCATTGTGCCTACTTCAAAGATTAAGGAAATGTGTGCACAGTGGGTTGAACTGCAAACCTTTATAGATGAAAATCACCCTGACACAGCTGTTGCAAGCCGTGCTGGTGACTATTTCAATGACAATGTTATGGCCCATTTTAGGAAAGTCTTGAAGGAACGGGAGGTACAGAGCTCTATGGACAGATTTGTTGTGCGACAGAGGTCCAGTGACTCTCAAGCTGGTCCTAGTGGCATTAAAAGAAGAAGGGAAGTAACCCCAGAAAAGGACTTGCTACCTCAAGTCCTAATGGAAGGGGATTCCCCTTCTAAACAGTAAGAAGATAATGCTCTCCCCTCCTCCCATCCCATCAATCATCACCAGATCTTCAATAAAAGTAAGTGTCATGTAATTGTGCATGCCTTTTTCA
>NC_091305.1:10120347-10127847 GCF_038502225.1 Cherax quadricarinatus
CCAGCAAAGGTTGGTTTGAGAGATTTAAGAATCGAGTGGCATACACAGTGTGATAAGGCCTGTTGGAAGAAAATGCCAAACAGGACCTACAGTACTCAGGAGGAAAAGGCACTCCCAGGACACAGTGTCTCATCAGTCATTGCTGCATCTTCAATAAAGGTAAGTGTCATTTATTCTTCATTTAGTAGACTAGTACATGCACAATATATACTGTGCTTGTACTACTCTACTATTGTGCATGTATCCTTCTCTTTGTGTGTGGGAAAATGTATATTTCATGTGGTAAAATTTTTTTTCATACTTTTGGGTGTCTTGCGGATTAATTTGATTTCCATTATTTCTTATGGGGAAAATTCATTCGCATACCGATTATTTCGCATAACAATGAGCCCTCTTGCACGGATTAAAATCGTTATGCGGGGGTGCACTGTGTGTATATATATATATTTATATGTGTATATATATATATTTATATGTGTATATATATATATATATATATATATATATATATATATATATTATATATATATATATATATATATAATGTCGTGCCGAATAGGCAGAACTTGCGATCTTGGCTTAAATAGCAATGCTCATCTTGCCATATAGGACAAGTGAAAATTTGTGTATGCAATAATTTCGCCAAAATCATTCTGAACCTAACGAAAAAAATATATTTCACTGTGTTTGTTTAGTATTAAATTACTGTAAACAAATATAAAATATAATGAGTTGGGTTAAGCTAAAATAAATTGAGATTGTTATAATAAGGTTAGGTAAGTTTTCTAAGTTCCTTTTGGTGCAAAATTATAAATTCTTACATCAACAATAATGAAAAAAATATATGTTTAAACGTATAATTGAAAATTTTAGAGACGACTTAATTTTAAATGAGTTCTTGCTAATTGACCAGTTTTACATATTCGGCACGACATATATATATATATATATATATATATATATATATATATATATATATATATATATATATATATATATATATATATATATATATATATATATATATATATATATATATATATATATATATATATATATATATATATATATATATATATATATATATATATATATATATATATATATATATATATATATATATATATATATATATATATATATATATATATATATATATATATATATATATATATATATATCGACTTACGACCATTTTGGGCTACCCTGCCTTGGTAGGATATGGCTGGTTTGTTGAAAAAAAAAAAGATATATTTATTTATTTATTTATTTATTTATTTGTGAAAGATTAATCTAGGTCAAAAGGCACATACAATCCTGTGACTTTTATTTAACCCTTTGACTGTTTTGGTCGTATATATACATCTTACGAGCCAGTGTTTCAGACGTATGTATACTCAATAATTCTAGCGGCTAAAAATCAAGCGGAAGAAAGCTGGTAGGCCCACATGTGAGAGAATGGGTCTGTGTGGTCAGTGTGCACCACATAAAAAAAATCCTGCAGCACACAGTGTGTAATGAGAAAAAAAAAAACATTGTTTTTTTGGATTAAAACGCTGACTTTGAGGTGTATTTTCGTATAGTATTTATCGATGTATTTGCATTTTCATGGTCTTAGGTGATAAAATGGAAAACATATTACAGAAATAGAGATGATTTTCATTACTTTGGTGATGAAAACGACCTTGAAACTGAGCTCAAAGTAGCGGAAATGTTTGATTTTTACCAATGTTCAGGAGTAAACAAATCACACCACACATCCAATACACATCAACTGGGGAGTCTAATATTCTTTCACTAGTGCACTGATATTATTTATACCATTTTTACAATAATGCAGTAGTCTGCATAACAGTAAATTTTGTATTTTTTTGTATGAATAAAAAATCAAAATAGAAAGCAATAATAATATAAGAGGGGCCTAGAGATGTGACTAATGAACAGAGGATATGTTATTTTAGTGCCAAGAATGTCTACCTTGTTTATTCTGGACCCTATTTTGAAATTGGCATCTTTTTTAGTTTGCGTGAAATTGGCCAAATTGCCAATTTCTGACCACAATATTGGGTAGTCCAAATTGGTAAATGGGAGGTTTCTTGTACTCAGCTGATAGATAAAATGGAGTTCTAAAGAAATAGCTATGAGTTTGGTCAACTGGAACAACGGAATTGACTGAAAATAGGGCTCAAAGTCGGCGAAATCGCCAATACGCATATGTCGCCAAGACCGCTAACTTCGCGGGAGCGTAATTCCAAGAGTTTTCGACCAAATTTCGAACTTTTGGTGTCATTACCATCGGGAAAAGATTCTCTATCATTTGATAAGAAAAAATAATTTTTTTTTTTTTTTTCAAAAATTTAGCAACATAGAATGACAGTTTCAGAAAGGGGCCTGAAACAGTCAAAGGTTAAGGTAATGAAAACATTAGTATCACAGAGTGGTAATTTTGAATGTTTGTGGATATTTACATTCAGTATAAAAGGTGATTGGAATCTACCTTGTACTTTGAGGATTAGTTTTATTACAAACTTTTGGAATGAGCAGTAGGAATCTTTGCATTTCCTTACCTTAATTTAAATCTGGGTCTTGGTTCATAAGAAATTAAGAATTTCTGCTCAATATTACTGTACAACTTTACTAAGGGTTTGAATATTTCCATTGTACTCTGACAGAATTGTTATTTTCTAATAGAAAAATAAGGTGCATGATGAATGATAGCTGTAGTTGACCTTAAATATATTTTTACCATAGGTTGAAGGTCTCTTAATTAGTGTTATACACACTGCTTTAGAAATAGTTCTTCTAAGTTTTTCCTTTTGTTTTTCATGGTAAACTATGCTTTTCAATAATATTTTTTCATGCTTTATAATGAGTTCATTAGATGGATGATTTCATCCCATCTCTTATGTTTTTTATTATTCAGTTTATTGTATGTTTTGTTAATTTTTATTTTTAGAGCGGCACCACAGAAGTTCGCGACACCATAAGTATGATAAATACAATGATCGACACTTTGTGGATCGTAAGTATCTTTTTATGAATTGGAGATGAAAATAATAAATCTTGACTAAGCCTCCTATTTTCCAAAGATCTGTCATTGCAGTGAACTGTGCTTTGTCAGTGTAATTTTGAATCTTAAGTATCATTCTCTGCATTTGAAAGAAGTACTGCTCCCTGTCTGGTTGAGGTGCCTCTTGAATGAAAATGAATTTTGATGGACCAGGTTCATGCAAGTACTGTACTTGGGAGATCATTTATTGTTGCCTTAGTCTAGGGTATGATTTTCACTAAACTAAACAGTGGATGTGTTTATCTTTCATATGTGATACATGCCAGTGTGCAAGCCTCATACAGATGGTAAAAGGCATATTTTATGATACTTGAAAATTTTAAAACTAAATGCTTTTATGGTGGATGTAATGTTTGCAGATCGTGTATGAATCACTGTGGTGCATTATGGTGCTCTTATTAGATTAAAAGTAGCATACTGAACATGTAGAAGCATAAATATGAGTTAATTTGCTTTGTTTTTTTTAGGAATAGCATGCTGATTTGAACCAAAATTATATATAAAACTGCTGTCTTTTGAAAAAGTTTTTTGCCTGAAGTTTTATTTTGAACCTTGCTACTATTTCTTAGTTTTAGATGCTCTAGTTATATAAAATTAAATCATGGATACATCTGTATCATATTAATTACCAGCATATATTGTATTCATTTAACATGTTTTTTCTTGTCTTTAAGTACAGTATATCGGTTTGTTAATTATGGTCTTGCATTTTCATTTGTACTCTTAGGTTTTGAATACATTTAATTGAAGGTTCACAAGCTTGTCAAAATTCAGTTAATTCTTGAGTTCATAATTTATCGTTGTACTGTATGATATTGATCATATTAAAAGTTCTTTTAAATGATAAATTCTCTGCTATAGTTAAGCAGTGTTTGTTAGTACAGTATTTTAGAACATTTTGTATGCCCTTGGTATATGAATGTTACTTTATGCTTTCATTATTCTAAAAGGTGGTATTCATTATTTGGAAATAATTATGTGATTGACATAAACAGTGTATTGTATAAGAATTCATAATATCACTATTGGGGCTAAATTGGAACTGACTTGTATTTTGAGATTATACTCCGTATTATTGAACGTCTTTTCTGCCATAAGCGTATTAAGTGTATATTGCATGAAGTGTAGCTGTTGAGTGATTGCCTTATTATATTAATGTTAGTACTTGCATGTGTGTACTTGTCTGTAATTGCATGGGTCAAATCCTAGCTCCTGGCCCCACCTGTCAGTGTGCTGCTTTGGCTGTGTCATACCTGCTCTTAAATCTGCATATGGAGCCTATCTCCACCACTACTTTGCTGAGGTCATTCACTTCCCAACCATCTGAGACTATAGAAACACTTCCTGATATCCCTGTGGCTTGTCTCTGTCTTGAGCTTCCAGCTGTGCTCTTATGTACCTATTTCCTACCCCTCAAACAGCCTATCTCTGTGATCTGCCTATCTTGTCAGTTCCTCAGAATATTTTGTATATTATCATATCTCCTTGGTTCTTCTGTCCCCCTGTATTGTAAGATTCAGTTGCATTAGCCTCTTCTCGTGGCTCTGAAAGTCGTCTCCTTGCATACCCCTTCATGTTCAATTTCTTAACATGCTTTTATAGGTGTGGGTTCCATGCCAAAGCTGCATACTCCAAGATGGGCCTGGAATGGTCCACTGTTGAGGTTCCTGAAAGCTACTCTTTGATTTACCTGACAAGCATTAGCTGCAGAAATTATTTGATTGATGTGAGCCTCTGGCAATATGCTAGGCACTGTGCTCACCCCTAGGTCTTTCTCCTTGAGTGAGGTGTGTGGCCTCTTTTTCCATGAAAGCATATTCTCTGTGCTCTGTCTTCTGGCCACTTCCCCAGTCTTCATAAACTTGCATTTTCTGGGGTTGAATCCCAGTAACCATTTATCTGACCAATCTTGCAGTTGTCCAGATCAATTTCTGCATTTTTTTACCCCCTATCCTTATCTATTTTTATTCTCTATTCTAATTTTACATCAGCAAACAGGGGTACATCAAAATCTGTCTCATCTGGTATGTCATTCACATAAACCAGAAACAGTACTAATCTTGATACCAGTCCTCATTGATACACTGCTTGTTACTTTACCCCATTCTAACAGCTCTTCCCGGACAATCACTGAGGTGCTCTTTGATCACCAGAGTATGTTCCCTGTTATTTCTGCTTGTATCTCAAGTTTTTGCCCTTATCTTGTGGGGTACAGCATCAAATGCCTTCTTCAGTCTAAGAAAGCACAAACCACCCATTCCCGTGTCTCCTGTCTCGCATCCATTACTTTGTCATAGAATTCCAACAGGTAGGTAAGACAAGATTTGCTGGTTATTGTTTATGAAAACACCTCTCTAAGTGTGTTTCTTCTCCATTACCTTGCATGATTTACAGTCAGTGAAACTAATCTGTAGTTCAGCACTTCCTGCTTTTCTCCTTTCTTAAATATAGATACTACCTAGCTGTTTTCCAGATCTCTGGCAACTGTCCAGTGTCCTTGACTTATTGTAGATTTCAACTGGTTTGGACAGTGTTCCTGATCCCTCTTGTAGAATCCATGGTGACACCTTGTCATGTCCCTTTGTATTTGAAGTATCCAGCTCCATCAACTTAAATTTTTTTTTTATATCTGTATACATTGTCCAGTCCTGTTCAGTGTATATTTCCCAAGGCTTTCCTGGCATTACCTGTTTCCTCTGAGACATCGTCTTTAAAAAGTTTGTTAAATTCTTCTTGGATTTCCTTGCCATTTTCTTCTTCAGTTGATAGTATGACATCTGTAGTGGTCTCCCAGGATAGAAATCTTAATTGAATTTAAGTTGTGAAGTAGGCTTCAATTGGCCATATATATATATATATATATATATATATATGTGTGTGTGTGTGTGTATATATATATTTTTTTTTTTCAACAAGTCGGTCGTCTCCCACCGAGGCAGGGTGACCCAAAAAAGAAAGAAAATCCCCAAAAAGAAAATACTTTCATCATCATTCAACACTTTCACCACACTCACACATTATCACTGCTTTTGCAGAGGTGCTCAGAATACAACAGTTTAGAAGCATATACGTATAAAGATACACAACATATCCCTCCAAACTGCCAATATCCCAAACCCCTCCTTTAAAGTGCAGGCATTGTACTTCCCATTTCCAGGACTCAAGTCCGACTATATGAAAATAACCGGTTTCCCTGAATCCCTTCACTAAATATTACCCTGCTCACACTCCAACAGATCGTCAGGTCCCAAGTATCACTCGTCTCCATTCACTCCTATCTAACACGCTCATGCACGCTTGCTGGAAGTCCAAGCCCCTCGCCCACAAAACCTCCTTTACCCCTCTCTCCAACCATTTCGAGGACGACCCCTACCCCGCCTTCCTTGCCCTATAGATTTATACGCTCTCCATGTCATTCTACTTTGATCCATTCTCTCTAAATGACCAAACCACCTCAACAACCCCTCTTCTGCCCTCTGACTAATGCTTTTATTAACTCCACACCTTTTCCTAATTTCCACACTCCGAATTTTCTGCATAATATTTACACGACGCATTGCCCTTAGACAGGACATTTCCACTGCCTCCAACCGTCTCCTCGCTGCTGCATTTACCACCCAAGCTTCGCATCCATATAAGAGTGCTGGTACTACTATACTTTCATACATTCCCTTCTTTGCCTCCATAGATAATATTTTTTGCCTCTACATATACCTCAACGCACCACTCACCTTTTTTCCTTCATCAATTCTGTGATTAACCTCATCCTTCATAAATCCATCCGCTGACACGTCAACTCCTAAATGTCTGAAAACATTCACTTCTTTCACACACACACACACACACACACACACACACACACACACACACACACACACACACACACACACACACACACACACACGCACACGCACACGCACGCGCGCATGTATATATAAGAAGGAACATTGCAGCATGCCTACTGGCCCATGTGAGGCAGGTCCAAGTCTCCTACTGGCTCAAGCCAATGCCCCAACCTAGTCAGGTCCGGTCACATTCACTTGAGGAAGGAACACGGCAACTGATATATATATATATATATATATATATATATATATATATATATATATATATATATATATATATATATATATATTATTTATTTATTTGTTTTTAGGATATTAAAGATTCATGTTTTAAAATCAGCATTATATTTCCTTTTATTTCAGGATTTGTGCATTGATTATATAATTTTGAATTTTTATTATTTTAATTGTCACAGTAATTGTATGTTCCTCTGTATTATATTGCTAATCCTTAATGGTGGTATGTTATAAACATGATGGGTTTAGCGCTTAGTTTTGGTCGTATTAATAATATAGACATGATGAAATATTTGGTATAGTGTTATATATTTTTATCCCATTACTGAGCGCAGAGGGATGTCCAAA
>NC_091305.1:10132847-10140347 GCF_038502225.1 Cherax quadricarinatus
AACTAACTAATTAAACTAACATCATCTCCAAGGTAAGTGTAAATATAGAAGTGTAAGCATAAAAGTAAATCTTTCTTTCAACAAACCAGCCATATCCCACCGAGGCAGGGTTGCCCAAAAAGAAAAACAAAAGTTTCTCTTTTTAAATTTAGTAATTTATACAGGAGAAGGGGTTACTAGCCCCTTGCTCCCGGCATTTTAGTCGCCTCTTACAACACGCATGGCTTAGGGAGGAAGAATTCTGTTCCACTTCCCCATGGAGGTAAGAGGAAATAAACAAGAACAAGAAACTAGAAAGAAAATGGAAGAAAACCCAGAGGGGTTTGTATATATATGCTTGTATACATGTATGTGTAGTGTGACCTAAGTGTAAGAAGAAGTAGCAAGACGTACATGAAATCTTGCATGTTTATGAGGCAGAAAAAAGACACCAGCAATCCTACCATCATGTAAAACAATTACAGGCTCTTGTTTTACACTCACTTGGCAGGACGGTAGCACCTCCCTGGGTGGTTGCTATCTACCAACCTACTATCTCTGTAAAATGTAAATATTTCTTATTTATAAATTACATACATTGTTATTTTCATATAGTCGGACTTGAGTCCTGGAAAAGGGAAGTACAATGCCTGCACTTTAAAGGAGGGGTTTGGGATATTGGCAGTTTGGAGGGATATGTTGTGTATCTTTATATGTATATGCTTCTAAACTGTTGTATTCTGAGCACCTCTGCAAAAGCAGTGATAATGTGTGAGTGTGGTGAAAGTGTTGAATGATGATGAAAGTATTTTCTTTTTGGGGATTTTCTTTCTTTTTTGGGTCACCCTGCCTCGGTGGGAGACGACCAACTTGTTGAAAAAAAGAAAAAAAAAATACATTGTTCAAGTGTGATGGTGGCAGAAGCCTCCACCTCCACCAGCACAGCTTCTCTCAGTGGCAGCCCTTAAACCCAACAACAACACTTACACCATTTACTCTCTCATACATTATGACATATTTAATTCATTCTAGAATATATATCATGTTTCTATGTTATTAGTATTGTTTATAATGTCATATTAGATGAATTGTGACAGATAAATAAGCTGTAGAGATGATAAAAGCGTCATATTGAAGCATAATGAACTTGCCTTCCTCTTGCCTCCTGTGTGTGTACCATACACCAACAAGTCAGGTCAATAAAGGTAAGTCAGTAAAGGTTAGTGTGATGTTAAATGTTCATTTATCCATTTTATTAGTGCTTTATATTTATTTGTCATTGTTTTTTGTATGTATATTTATGTTTAATCTTTAAAAAAAATATTTTTTGTTAATACTTTTGACTGAAATGGATTAATTCTATTTCCATTATTTCTTATGGGGAAAATTAATTCGGCTAACGGCTAATTCGGCTAAAGACTAGCTCTCTGGAAAGGATTAAGTACGTTAATTGAGGGTCCACTGTATATAAATCCTCTCATTCAGAACATTTCAGGCAGGTTGGGTAAATTTTGTCTCAGGATGCGACCCACACCAGTCAACTAACACCCAGGTACTTATTTTACTGATAGGTGAACATGGACTGCAGGTGCCTTAACCCTTTGAGGGTTTCGGACGTACTAGTACGTCTTACGCGCATGGGTTTTTGACGTACTAGTACGCATAAATTCTAGCGCCGTCAAATCTCGTGAGAAAAGGCTGGTAGGCCTCCATATGAAAGAATGGGTCTATGTGGTCAGTGTGCATGGTATAAAAAAAAATCCTGCAGCACACAGTGCATAATGAGAAAAAAAAAACTTTGACTGCTTTTTTGGAATAAAACAGCAACTTTGCACTGTATTTTCGTATGGTATTTATTGTTGTATTCTAGTTTTCTTGGTCTCATTTTATAGAATGGAAGGCATATCACAGAAATTGAGATGATTTTGACTGGTTTTACAATGAAAAGTACCTTGAAATTGAGCTCAAAGTAGCAGAAATGTTCGATTTTTACCAAAGTTCAAAAGTAAACAAATCATGCCAAGCGTCCAATACACGTCAACTGGTGAGTCTAATATTCTTTTTCAAGTGCGCCAATATGATTTATACCATTTTTTACACTAATGCAGTAGTCTGCATAACAGTAAATCTTCTATTTTTTGTGAGAATAAAAATTCAAAGTGGAAAGCAAAAGAATGTAAGAGGGGCCTTGAGACGTGACTAATGAACAGAGGAAATGTCATTGTAGTGCCGGGAATGTATTTCTTGTTTGTTCTGGACCCTGTTTGGAAATTGGCATTTTTTGAAATTTGTGTGAAATTGGCAAAATTGCTAAATTCTGACCACTGTATTGGATAGTTGAAAATGGTAAATGGGTGGTTTCTTGCACTTATTCAATAGAAAAAATGTAGTTCTAGCGAAATATTCACGTTTTTTGTCAACTAGTACAGTGGAATTGGCCGAAAATGGGGCTCAAAGTGGGCAAAATCGCTGATGCGTAAACATCGCCGAGACCGCTAACTTCGCGAGAGCATAATTCCGTAAGTTTTCCATCAAATCTCATAATTTTGGTGTCGTTATGATCGGGAAAAGATTCTCTATCTTTTCATTAGATTTTTTTTTTTTTTAAATTTGGCCGACCCTGAGAACGAGTTTCTGGGAGGGCCTGTCGACCCTCAAAGGGTTAAGGAAACACATCCTGATGTTTCCAACATTGTTCAGAGAAAGCCATCTTGTGTTTTCCTGTGAATGTTGAACATGCATACTGGAGAAAATTTGTATTTTCCTGCATGTTAAAATTTTAATTACATCCTCTGTAGCGTGAGGCTTTAATAGCTGTGCAGTAACATTGTTTGAGCTGGTCCTTTGTTGATAATAAAGTCGGCAAAAAATAAGATTGTCAGTAACTTCATTTACTTTGGCTGTTTTGTTGTCAAAGTTCAGTTTTAGTAACCTGAAATAGCTGGTGTTGTGAAATCATCTGAATGAACAGTTCCACTCATCTGGAGACTCAGTTGATATTAAATTAAGTTTTCCCTCAAAAGATGGCAGCCATATTGGAAAACCTATTAACAGTAACACCTCCAGGAACATGGGACCATTCTTTTATACTCTTGCTCAAACCAGTAAGAAATGTTGAAAGTTGATTGCTCCATTTTTGTTAGGGAAAAGGGCATATATTCCTCATAGGAATATAATTTCCAAAGCATGTTTCTGGGTCTTAATTTTGAGTTTTTTAAATTTCAGCATTGTGTGTGCATTCTGTAGGCAAGAACATCTTGCTGTTAACTCTTTCACTGTCCAGACCCCCAAAATTAATGTTGCTCCCAGTGTCTGCTTAAAAAATAAAATTCTCTGAAATGGTAGAGAATCTTCTTCTGAAGGTAATGACATGAGTATAAAATTTGATTGAAAACTTACAGAATTATGCTTGCACAAAGTTAGTGGTCTGGGCACAATTTATGTATTAGTGATTTTACTGACTGAGAGTCCAAGTCAATTCTCTTGATCGGTTTAGTCAAATTCTTACCTGTTTCACTAGTATGCCTTCTATTCTGTTGACTGAACACAAGAAACTGCCCATTCAGCTATTACAACTACCATGTAAAGTATACATGGAAGTTGGTAATTTGTCCAGTTTTGCACAAAATTAAAAATATATTAATTTAAAAATAGTGTGCAAAATAAATAATGTAGACTTTCCTGGCACTAAAATAACATTGCCTCTGTTCGTTGCCTCTTCATTGGGGGCTCCTTAGCATGATGAAGAGGCTCTTGGTCTGAGGAATTGGACCTTCTGGTCTTTTTCCTCAGACTGAACCTAATTACCCCCCTTCCCCCCTTTCCTTACCCCATCCTCCACATCCCTCCTTTCCTTACCCCATCCTCCATATCCCTCCTTTCCCCATCCCTCCCTAGGTTGGGGGATGGGTTTCATTGTCCATCCCATTCCGTTGAGGTCCTTGGTGGTGGTAGTGTAGTTTGTTGTGGAATCAGGATCATCCGGGGATATCCTGATCTCTCTCCAGTCTCCCGATGGGGGGGAGGGGGCTTCCAGTGTCTTTCAGGTGACGAGTGTGTGTCTGGAGGCTGCCTGTCGGATTCCGGGAGGTGTTGGCTGAAGGAGGTATGCTTTGTGGTGGGTATTCGACCGCCCTCTCTCTTGTCCACCGAGGTGGCTCAGTAGATGTGAGGTTGCTATTCTGGATTGCTGGTTTACTGGCATGAAGGGTAGGGTACGGCATGGGTTCCATGCCGCATCTGCAGTACTGGCCGCATTGAGGTCCTCTTGGGTGTGGCGGGGGATATACGACCCTTTAATTCCTTCTAGGAGCTGCTGCTCTAGGTTCCTCCCTTTTTTTCTTTTTTCTTGTTTTTTCAGGAAAAAAGAAGAAAGTGAACTAACCATGGAGTCCCAGATCAATGAAACTACTTCTCCCAGACCTTTTTCTGCTGCGGTGCCCTCTCGAACCATTCTTCGGACCTTTCTAACACCCTGGTACCTTCTGCAGGTTAACATTTCATTGCCTGCTCCTAATACCACGGTTCTGCCTGACTCCTTTGATACATCCAACCTCTGCACGTCTTTAACCACTCATCCCATCTCTGGACAGACCACCTCCAGTTCCACACCTAAATGACCACGACCATTAACTGATAACACTTCTTCGATTGCCCTTCACTCTTCCCAGAAAATACCAGCACAACACTTAATCTCCTTACTACGTTTCAAAGTACACAATGGACTAAGTTTTTCACTCTGCAACTGATAATCTCCCACTGACTATCTTTATGATCATAGTATCAGCAAGGCACTCCTGCACCATGTTGGTCAAAATATTCTACTTTATGCTCTTGAGTGTTGTACACATTGTCATGGTATGAAATGCTGGCCAGGCTCACAGTCTTTCCAATCTTACCTCCATAGATGATATTTCTGTCACAATTTGAAAACACATTTCTCTCAGTTCTTGCAGTGGTACCATAGTTTCACATACCATTGTTCAGTGTGGTTTCCAGTCATGTGATGCTGACATTTTGAAACAACTTGAACTCCAAGACCTTCCAATTCTTAAAAGGGACACTTACATACTACCTGCCCATGGGCAGAGATGCTTCCCCTGCAGTGTATCTCACTTGACTTTTGACTGCTGAGAACTTCCGTCCTCGGTTTATATTGTGAGAGACCATCTACAAGTCCAAGAGTTGTTCCCTATGTCACAACAGTGTAGAAATTGCTGGTGCTTTGGCCACCCAGCAAAATATTTCAGGTCCATAACAGAGTGCCCAGTCTGTGGTGCTACCGACCATACTGATACATCCTGCAGCCTATCTCCCTCTTGCCTTAATTGAAATGAGGCTCACCCGGCATATTCTCACTGTTGCCAAGTTTACTTAAAGCGAGAAATTCGTTGTCTCAAAGAGAAAGAAGGTTTCACATATGCCTTGGTACTCTCTCATCTCTGCCTGCAAGGGAGACTTCCATGACTTTATTATTCTAGATTTACTAAGAGGCTTCCACCCTCAGTAGTACGTGCTCCCACAATCTCCTCTGTGATCACAGCTTTCACAATCAGCTCTGTATCTGCCTCTTTTGCAGTTCAGGACTCTGAGGTCCCTATCTTCTTGCCTCTTTCTCTCCTTGAATCTTCATCTTTTCACTTGCATGTTTGTGTCTACAAGACCTCCTATAACTACACCTTTCCTTTGTCTCTCTACTTCTCCAAAGTCTAAAACATCCCCAAAGTTCAAATCTCTTTTAACCTCTCCTTCCAAAACCATTTTCCTTAACAGTCTCTGTGCCTAGTTCTTTACCTCTTATGGTCTCTTATGGGTGTGGAGGTTCATCCTTCCCCTTGTACAGTACCTTCCTCTACTATCCCCTCCCAAATTTCTCCTCAAGTTAACTCTAACCTCTTATTGCAATTATTCATATTACATTTGTGCCTGCCTCAGTGTTTGTAGTAGTTTCAGACTCCTTTAGTGCTTTTCAAGCTATTAAAAAATTTGATTTGCCTCGTCCTCTAGTTCTTGGGATAAAACTTTGGTTGTGCCACATTTCTAGTAGAAACGAAGTAGTTTACTGCTGGGTCCCTCATCACGTTGATGTTCAGGGCAGTGAGCAGGCAGACTGCTGCACAGTCAGTGGTACATGGCTTCCCAGTTTCATATAGAGGTATTCCATACTCAGACAATTTTACTGTAATCTCTAACCACCTTCGCAACCATTGGCAACAATGTTGGTTGAATATGACTTGACAAATTATATTCTGTCAAGCCAAGTTTAGGTTTCTAGCCTTCTTCTTGTCATCATTGCCGAGGTTGGGAGACTATGCTCTCCCGTCTTTGCATTGGGCACACCTGTCTTACTTATGGGTATCTCATGGAGAGGTGCCTTGTTCCACTCTGAAAATTGCCAGGTTCCAGTTTCAGTTTGCCACATTCTGTTGGACTGTCCTGTCTTTCAGCGAGCACACAGAATTTACCTCCAACATCGTCACCACTCTAACACCCTTACTTAATCGTGTCTCCTTGCTGATGGCCCCAACTTTGACACAGACTCCCTCTTTGACTCTGACAGCAGCTGATTTATTGCACAGACTTTGATAATACTCCCTTTAGCACTCCTCACAGCCCTTACACTACCTCTGTTATCCTCTCCTCCCTTGCTACTCTCTGCTCCAGCAACACCCTCTGTCCTGCAGCGCTGTATGACCCTAGTGGGTTTAGTGCTTCTTTATTATTACAATCATAATCCTCTGTTAATCATATTCCTAGTCCTCTCCTATAATACACATGACTTCCATTTTTAATTTATAATCATGGAAAAATAGAAGATTCATTTTATTTCCTGGATAATAAAATTTAATCAGGAGTGATTGGTCATGGTTTATGGCTTTCCAATAATTGTATCAGACCTACTGAAAACCCCTAAATCAGTCTAGGGGTGTAAGGGGGCCTTTCCCATTCCCAGGAAAATTGGCAAAAGTCAAATATTTCTCCTTTGAGCCAAATTTCAAGCTGCTGCTGGTCCTGAAACCACCCAAAATCATCTCTGTTTCAGTTGTCTGTCTTTCATTCCTTCAAATGATATCAAGAAATAGCCAATAAAACCATCCTAGAAAGCTTGTCACTAAACCAAACACATGATCAGAAACCATTGGAAAGGTGGATAAAACATTTGGAGAGCAATAAATTATAAACCAATAAATGCTGCTGCTGCTGCTGCTGCTGCTGCTGCTGCTGCTGCTGCTGCTGCTGCTGCTGCTGCTGCTGCTGCTGCTGCTGCTGCTGCTGCTGCTGCTGCTGCTGCTGCTGCTGCTGCTGCTGCTGCTGCTGCTGCTGCTGCTGCTGCTGCTGCTGCTGCTGCTGCTGCTGCTGCTGCTGCTGCTGCTGCTGCTGCTGCTGCTGCTGCTGCTGCTGCTGCTGCTGCTGCTGCTGCTGCTGCTGCTGCTGCTGCTGCTGCTGCTGCTGCTGCTGCTGCTGCTGCTGCTGCTGCTGCTGCTGCTGCTGCTGCTGCTGCTGCTGCTGCTGCTGCTGCTG
>NC_091305.1:10145347-10169462 GCF_038502225.1 Cherax quadricarinatus
CATCCTTACTACTGCACCAGCATTACCATCATGGTGCCTAGAGACGATCATCATTTGCATTTTCTCAGGTGCAAATGTTACTTGCCATCTATTTCCCCAAGCTGATATAGCTCTCAGCTGGTGATTGATGTAGCTTGGAGCAGCTGGCATTTCTTCTCTTGGATAAGTGAATGTCAGTGTGCAGTCGTCTGCATATGCATGTGATTCTGGGATGAGATGAAAAAGGTCGTTGAAGTAGACATTCCATAACAATGGTCCCAGCACGCTTCCGTGTGGAACACTTGCCCCAATAGGATGTCTTGCTGATTCCGTTCCATTGAGAACTACACTTAGAGATCTACCATGAAGGTAATCACTGAGGAGACATAGCGTAGAGCCTGCAATTCCCAGTGCTTGAAGTTTTGCTAAGAGGCCCTGGTGCCACACCCGGTTGAAAGCGCCAGCAATGTCCAGTGCTACTCCAGTGCTCTTTATCTGTCTGTCTCTCTGTCTCTCTGTCTCTCTGTCTCTCTCTGTCTCTGTCTCTGTCTCTCTGTCTCTCTCTCTGTCTGTGTCTCTCTGTCTCTCTCTGTCTCTGTCTCTCTCTCTGTCTCTCTGTCTCTCTCTCTGTCTCTCTCTCTGTCTATGTAATGGTAGATAAAAGACTGTTGAGTACACTTCAGGATGTACATGTTTATAGAGGGGCCACAGATATATCAGATCACTTTCTAGTTGTAGCTACAGTGAAAGTAAAAGGTAGATGGGATACAAGGAAAATGGAAGCAGCAAGTACGAGAGAGGTGAAGGTGTATAAACTAAAAGAGGAGGCAGTTAGGGTAAGATATAAACAACTATTGGAGGATAGATGGGCTAGTGAGAGTATAGGCAAAGGGGGGTTGAAGATGTATGGGGTAGGTTTAAGAATATAGTGTTAGTGTTCAGCATAAGTTTGTGGTTACAGGAAAGTGGGTGCAGGAGGGAAGAAGAGCAATTGGTGGAATGATGTATAGAGAGTAGTAAGGGAGAAAAAGTTAGCATATGAGAGGTTAAGAGAGTTGTGAAGCAATGAGATGTTATCAACAAATTTTGTTGAAAATAAGAAAAAAAAAGTTTTGGAGCAAGATTAATAAATTGAGGAAGCCTAGGGAACAAATGGATTTGACAGTTAAAAAGAGGAGAGTTCGAGGTATCAGGGAGATGGAGGGAATATTTTGAGGAATTGTTAAATGTTGAAGATAGGAAAGCTGTGATTTCATGTATAGGACAAGGAGGAATAACATCTTGTAGGGGTGAGGAAGAGCCAGTTGTGAGTGTGGGCGAAGTTCGTGAAGCAGTGGGTAGAATGAAAGGGGGTAAGGCAGTTGGGATTGATGGGATGAAGATAGAAATGTTAAAAGCAGGTGGGGATATAGTTTTGGAGTGGTTGGTGCTATTATTTAATAAATGTATGGAAGAGGGTAAGGTACCTAGGAACTGGCAGAGAGCATGCATAGTTCCTTTGTATAAAGGCAAAGGGGATAAAAGAGTGCAAAAATTATAGGGAAATAAGTCTGTTGAATATGCCTGGTAAAGTGTAAGATGGAGAGTAGGATAACAGACGAACAAGGAGGCTTTAAGAAAGGTAGGGGGTGTGTAGACTTAAGTGTTTACAGTGAAACGTATAGGTGAACAGTATTTAGATAAGGTAAAGAGGTTTTTGTGGCATTTATGGATTTGGAAAAGGCATATGACAGGGTGGATAGGGGGGGCAATGTGGCAGATGTTGAAGGTGTATGGTATAGGAGGTAGGTTACTGAAAGCAGTGAAGAGTTTTTATGAAGATTGCGAGGCTCAGGTTAGAATATGTAGGAGAGAAGGAGATTATTTCTCAGTAAAAGTAGGCCTTAGACAAGGATGTGTGATATCACCATGGCTGTTCAATATATTTATAGATGGGGTTATAAGAGAAGTGAATGCGAGGGTATTGGCAAGAGGTGTGGAGTTAAAAGATAAAGAATCAAACACAAAGTGGGAGTTGTCACAGTTGCTCTTTGCTGATGACACTGCTTTTGGGAGATTCTGAAGAGACATTGCAAAGGTTGGCGGATGAATTTGGTAGGGTATGTAAAAGAAAATTCAAAGTAAATATAGGAAAGAGTAAGGTGATGAGGATAAAAAGAATAAGTGACAAAAGATTGGATATCAGATTGAAAGGAGAGTATGGAGGAGGTGAATGTATTCAGATATTTAGGAGTGGATGTGTCAGCAGAGGGGTCTGTGAAGGATGAGGGGAAAAGGGTGAGTGGTGCATTAGGAGTCTGTGGAAGCAAAGAGGGGAATGTATGAGAGTATAGTTGTAGCAACACTCTTGTATGGTTGTGAAGCATGGGTGATGAATGTTGCAATGGAGGAGGAGGCTGGAGGCTGTGGAGATGTCATGTCTGAGGGCAATGTGTGGTGTGAATATAATGCAGAGAATTCGTAGTTTGGAAATTAGGAGGTGTGGGATTACCAAAACTATTATCCAGAGGGCTGAGGAGGGGTTGTTGCGGTGGTTTGGACATGTAGAGAGAATGGAGCAAAACAGAATGACTTCAAGAATGTATAAATGTGTAGTGGAGGGAAGGCAGGGTAGGGGTCGGCCTAGGAAGGGTTGGAGGGAGAGGGTAAAGGTTTTGTGTGCAAGGGGCTTTGACTTCCAACAAGCATGCGTGAGCGTATTTGATAGGAGTGAATGGAGACAAATGGTTTTTAATACTCGACGCGCTGTTGGAGTGTGAGCAAAGTAACATTTATGAAGGGATTCAGAGAAACCGGCAGGCTGGACTCGAATCCTGGAGATGGGAAGTACAGTGTGTGCACTCTGAAGGAGGGGTGTTACCGTTGCAGTTTTATAACTGTAGTGTAAAGCACCCCTCTGGCAAGACTTTGATGGAGTGAATGATGAAAGTTTTTCTTTTTAATTTTTGATACAGAATCATAAGTTTAGTGAAAATCTAACAGTTTAGTCCATGTTGTTTCAAAATTTGATAGGCTTTTTGTGTGTACCTGTTGTATCGTTTCTCTAATGGGAGTGTACACAATACATGTATATAATAATATCGAACACAGATTATGTGAGATTGCATAACTGTTGAATAATTCAAGGAATGGATAAGATTTGAATCTGGCAAGTTAGTCTTAAAACTAGTAAGTCAGTGCTTTAACCTCTGAACCAAGCTGGCTTAAGGGACATGTAAGTTCCCGTTTTCTAATAACATGTTGATTTTTTCGCTATAGTCTACCTTGTCCATAATTACTATCGCGAATGCAATAATTATGGACAAGGTAGATTATAACAGAAAAATGAACATGTTATTAGAAGACAAAGCCCCTTAAGCTTTGTCCACCTAGGTATAGGTATTTGTATATACTAGGAGTCTGTGCTAATTTTTCTAGGGTATAGAAGTTTAACTAGTTAAGCAAATCCCTTTCAGCCAGCATGGTGCAGTTGTTAGAGCATTGTCCTATTAGCTTTAGGACTGGCTTGTTATGGATTTGAAACCTGTTCCATGAGTTGTTTACAGGTGTTATGATTTTGTGGGTCACTTTTGAATGATGCTTTGATAGGCCTTTATAATTATTTTACAAGTCACTAAGAGTGCTCAAGTAAATTTATCTAGTGTGATTTACCACCTCTTGCAATAGGTAAACTGGTGCTTGTCAACAGTATTCCTGACTATTATATTCATTATTGTCAGATGCAGCCATTAATTATGTTTTTATGTTATCCTTAGTGGTATAAAATACTTGAAAAAATACTTGCTTAACTCTCTGTATTTGTGAAACAGTGGTTCTATAAATTTTCAAGTCTGATAGCAACACCGTTAAGTCATTATTGTTTTATGTAGGCTTGTTCTGGTGTTTGTTTCTAGTGATTAATTTTTATTTCTTTTTTTTAGCTATGCGAATAAATGGTCATGGAAATCGTGTTCCTCGTCACCATGGTTATGAATCATCCTCCATGATCAGTTCTGATTTAGAGTCGACTAGCTTTTTTGACTCTGATGACGATGCCTCTAGTCGCATCACTGCCACTACTACTGGTAAGCATTTTTCTGTTCTAAATTTATTAAATATGTGATAATAACAAAAAAAATTAGGCAATGGAAAGTTGAATATCAGATTGGAAGGAGGGCGTATGGAGGAAATGAATGTGTTCAAATGTTTTGGGTGGACTTGTTAATAATAGACAGATCTATGAAAGATAAGGTGAACCATAGCGGTGACAAGGGAACGAGGGAAGTTGGGTGGTGAATTGAGGCATCTGTGGAGAAAGAGAGAGATACCAGTGTATGGTGGTACCAACACTCTTATAATAGTGTTGGTACTTGAAAAAATACTTGCTTATATGAGTGTTGGTACCACTTTTGTTGGTTTTAAACTTTGCAGCAAGGAGGTGGCTGGAGGCAGTGGAGTGTCATGTCTGAGGGTAATGTGTGGTGTGAATATTCTGAAGAAGATTTGTAGTTTAGAGATTAGAAGGTGTGGGGTTACTAAAGGTATTATCCTGAGAGGTTATTGAAGTGGTTTGAACATTTAGAGAGGAGGGCGCAAAATAGGATGACTTGGAAGATGTATAAATCTGTAGCGGAAGGAAGGTGGGGTAGGGATTTGTCTTAGGAAATGTTGGAGGGAGGGGTTAACCCCTTGACTGTCACAACCCCCAATCCTGAGGTGTCTCCTGGTGTCACAAAATTTAAAAAAAAAAAAAAAAAAAAAATCTTATGAAATGATAGAGAATCTTTTCCCGATTGTAATGACACCAATTAAAAAAAGGAATTTGATGGAAAACTGACGGAATTACGCTCTCGCGAAGTTAGCGACCTCGGCGATATTTACAAATCTGCGATTTTGCCCACTTTGAGCCCTATTTTCGGCTAATTCCATTGTTCCAGCCGACCAAACTCATAGCTATTTTTTTAGAACTCCATTTTTTTCTATCGATTGAGTACAAGAAACTGTCCATTTACCGATTTCAACTACCCAATAACGTGGTCAGAAATTTGCAATTAGCCAATTTTACAAAAATTAAAAAATTACAATTTCAAAATAAGGTCCAGAATGAACAATGCATTCTGTAAAATAAACCAAGAAAATGAGAATAAAAAACCTAAATCTGGGGAAAAAAAAACAAAAAGTCGTTTTTAAAAAAAAGGGTGGAGTTTTTTTTCTTACCGTGCTCCAGATTTTTATATATGTGTACACTCCCCCACAGACCCATTCCTCCTGGGGGCTACCATTTTTTTCCCCCTTTGTTTTGGGAAGCCACAGGTCCCCGAAGACGTATTTTTGTGCCCAAAAACAGTCGGTTAAAGGGGGTTTTAGTGAGAGTTGGACTTTCCGGTGGATGAATTTTTAGTAAAAAAGTGAAGAAGTTTTTTTTAAGGACTGATGTGTTGGGGAGGTGAGGAAGGAAATTTTTATAAAGGATTCAGAGAAACGGGTTTAAACCCAACTTGAGTCCTCAGGAAAAAACAGGTCTTCACTTGGGGGGTGGGATATTGCAGTTTGACACCTGTGGAAGTTTTAATGGAATAGTGATGGTGAAAGTATTTTAATTTTTGGCCTATCTGGGGGGGGATTCAAAAAAATTTTTTAAAATAAACAGGATTTAGATACAAAAAGCTGTTTTCTCTTCTTAAAGACATTTGCTGCAAGGAAAAATTTTTGGAAACTCAATACAAAATCCAAATTTTTTTTTTTAACAGTGGCCCGTCCCGGGGAAAGGTAAAAAAAAGAAAAAACTTTTCCCCTCATTCAAAAAATACTTCTTTTTTCCCCTTTTCCCTTCGGGGTCGGCCAAAATCAATGGTGCCCAGTGTCAAAATTTTGAAAAAAAAAAAATTTTTTTTGAATTTAAAAGGAATATTTTTGTGAAGGTAAAAAGAAAAAAAAAATTTGATCGTATTTAAGAGATACAGTCCCAAGAATTTTGTCAAAAATGATGTGTGGAAAATGAACCCTTAAAGCATTACAATTTTTTGGGTTTTATATTTTTTCTTTTCTTTTCCAATTTTTTTTTTCCACAAATTTGGGGCCGAGAAAATACTGTATAATGTTTAAATAAACTCACTGTATTGAACACAAAACGAAAAGTTATTATCATTTTTGTTTAATATTTTTTTTCAAAAACATAAATTTTTAAAATACTAATGTTCATCATATATTTAATATTTACAATCACTGGACAGGGTTTTTGAATCTGGAGCTTGGAACCCCCTGAAAAAGGCACCATGCACAGGGGGAATTTTACTTTCCTCACAAAAAAAAAAGGTTTTTTGGGCCCTTTGTTCCCCCGGTTTGTGCAAGAGGGATGCATCTCTTCTGGAGAAAATTTTTTCTGAGTTAAAGGGGAAGTTGTATTATAAATACCCCTTTTCCCCCCAAAACCTTAATCCAAAACGGGGCCCTTTGTTGTAAGCAGGTGTTCTTCCCTGGTACTTCTTTTGAGTTGTCTGCCCGAAAAAAAAATTCACCAACGGTGGTCTTTTGGTCTTTTTGGGTTATTATAGCATTGAGATTAAATGTCCATAAATGGAAAAAAATTTTTCTTTCCCACTTGAAACTCTTACAACCCAATCAACAAACTAATCTGCTTCCCTTTTGAAACCAAAGGTTTTTTGTATAATCAATCACTGTCCGGGTTTTTAAAACCCTTTATCCGACCTTCCTGTTTTCATTTCTTAGGTGAATGGTTGTTAAAAATGGAATTTGGGGTTTTTGCCAGTGATGATGTTTTTGGCAAAAAAATGCCGCATCACCAAAATTTCGGGGAGCCTGGGCATATGACATTAGAACGCACTGTGCCACACACCCTGTTTTGTTACCCATGAAATCACTGAGAATGGGCGGTCCAGTTATGGTATATAGTATCCCCTCAAAGATTGCCATCATGTTTAGTCCCCAGACCCCAAAACATCTTGATTTTCAATTTTTATACCGGTTACAAATACCCAACCCCAGGCCACTGTCAAATCAAAGGCAAAAGTTTTATAAAAAGCGTTCTCTGCCCCGGTTTTAACCAATGACAGTCTATTTTGAAAAAATCAAAGTTAATTACAAGATTTTGAATGGAAAAAAGTATTGCGAACTTTTGTTTGAGATATAAAACATTTTTTTTAACCTGTCCTTCTGTCAGGCCTGGTTTTTTAGAAAGTGCAACATCGAAGAGTAAGATCCTGTTCACTGGGATGATTTCACTAAGACCGGGAAAATTAGCCATCGTGGGACCCCTTATTTTTGGGAAAAGGGCCCCTAACATTTTGGCAAAAAAAAATCTTTTTGCAAATGCCTTTCCCCCGTTGGGCTTACTGTGGTTTATATGATCGATTTTTGGGGGGGGCCAAAACCCTTTCCCAAAAAGTTTTCCCAATGGCTGGTCAGAAAATTCAGAATTCCAGTTCATTGGCCCTGGTTCAAGGGGACAAGTAGGTTCCCCTTTGAGAGTCACAAGTGGTGAGGGCTTTGGGGAAAAATTGGGGTTTTTCTGCCAATCCACATCTGCGGGGGTACTGACATCTTGGCAAAGGGTGGTGTGTGGGCGGTGGCTGATGCCCCTTGTCCTTGAACTGCGAGTCAGCAGCGGGGCCCCCCCCGGGTGGTGAGTCACGCAGGGGGTGCCACTACCATCACCCCAACACCATCCACTGATGCCTTTGGTCCTTCCATGCCAAATGTAGCCCCATTCCCACTTCACACCCAAAACGGGAGGGGCCCCGGGGTGTACTCCCCCCCACAGCATAGGGGACACTACCCCGGCTCGCGGGGGAACCCGGCGCTTTACTGGTGAATATGATTCCCCACTATCACTACTCAATGATCTTGGGAAAAATCACAACCCCGCCCCTATCATCAATTATTTAAGGAGGCTGGGGGCGAAAATTTGTTTTCTGGGGTTGAGGGAAAAACCCACCCGGGGCACAGGCCCCCACCAGAGGTAGAAGGGAGGATCGCCCGGGGTTTTTTCACTATTTTCGGAAACCTGGTCATTCTTTGGGGCACTAACATCAAAGCCATAGTTTTTTATTTCCATTCCCTAGTGTCAGAACATCAGATAGGAAAGGAGGTTACCCGAGGAAGGGTGACTTCCGGCGGTGAAAAGGGACTGAGCCGGGGGCCCCCCAAAGCATGTGGGGTTTTATTTTTTTTTTTGGCACACCACCGCAGACCGTATCTCACGGGCCTTGACCCCCAAATTTAGGGGTAGGATTTTGCAAGACTAGGGTTTGACCAAAGGGAAACCGAGATCTACGGGGCGACCCGAAAGGGGACATTTTCTTCTCCTCCCAAAACAAATCTGGCAACCGGTTTCCTGAATCCCTTCACAAAAAATTACCCCCACACTCCAACAGCTCATAAGTCCCAAAAATTATGTCCATTCATTTATCAAATGCTCCACATGCTTTCTGTATTTTCCGCCCCCCTTTCACACAACCTCTTTCCCCCTCTCCCTCCTCCCCTTTTTAGGGTGACCCCACCCCTCCTTCCCCCCCACTAAGTTTTTAAAAATTAACACATCATCCCCCCCCCCCAAGGGAGAGTGGCCGAAAAAAAAAACTTTCATCATTCCCCTTCTTCCAGAGGGTGCTTTATACTACAGTTATAAAACTACCGTCCCTCCCCTTGAGGCAGACACTGTACTTCCCATCTCCAACTAAGTCCGCCCCATGGTTTTTGAATTTTTCATAAATGTTCTTTTCTCACCTCCAAAGCACGGCAAAAAAACCATTTGTCTCATTCCCCTTATCAAAATTCCCCAATGTTTCCCGAAGTCCAAGCCCCCCACAAACCACCTTCCTCCCCCCAACATTTCCTTGGCCCTCCCCCCCCTTCCCTTTTACTACAAGTTATCCCCCCTGTCATTCTGTTTTTTATTTTTTCTTCATTTAACCCCAGCCCCCCCCTCAGCCCCTGGATAAAGTTTTGAACCCCCACCCCCCCTAATTTTAAACTATGAATTTCTCATTATATTCAACCACATTGCCCCCAGACCAAAAATCTCCACTGCCCCCATCCCTCCCCCCAAATTCCCCCCCATACCACACCCCCGCATTGGAAACATACTATGGCATTCCCCCTTTTCCCGACAAAACTTGTTCCACAGACCTAATGCACCACCCCCTTTCCCCCCACGTTTGGATTCCTCCCCTCCTTCATAACCCATCTGCTGACGTGTCCATCCAAATATCTGAATACATTCCCCCTCCATACCTCTTCCTCCAATCTGCTATCCAATCTTTCTAACCTAATTTTTGTTATCCTCATCACCTTACTCTTTCCCTTTTTGTTTCATTTTTAATTTTTTTTTTTACATACCCACCCAAAATTATCCACCAACCTCTGAAATTTCTAGAATCTCCCAAAAAACAGCCATCAGAAAAAACTGGACAACTATTTGTTTGATTTTTATCTTTTAAACCACCTGCAACATCTTCCACATTACACCCCAATCCACCCTGTTATACGCCTTTTCCAAATCCATAAATGCCACAAAATTCTCTCTACCTATATGTTTCACTGTAAACACTTGGTCTACACCCCCCTACCTTTCCTAAAGCCTCCTTGTTCATCTCTTATCCTATTCTGTCTTAACTCTTTCAATAATGACTCTACCATACACTTGCCAGGTATACTCAACAGACTTATTTCCCTATAATTTTTGCACTTTTCTTTGTCCCCTTTGCCTTATACAAAGGAACTATGCGCGCACTCTGCCAATCCCTAGATACCTTACCCCCTTACATACATTTATTAAATAATAGCACCAACCACTCCAAAGCTATATCCCCACCTGCTTTTAACATTTCTATCTTCATCCCATGAATCCCAGTTGCCTTACCCCCTTTCATTCTACCCACTGCCTCATGAACTTCCCCCACACTCACAACTGGCTCTTCCTCACTCCTACAAGATGTTATTCCTCCTTGCTCCATACATGAAATCACAGCTTCCCTATCTTCAACATTTAACAATTCCTCAAAATATTCCCTCCATCTTCCCGATACCTCTAATTCTCCTCTCTTATTTTTAACTGTCAACTCCATTTGTTCCCTAGGCTTCCTCAACTTATTAATCTCACTCCAAAACTTTCTTATCAACAAATTTTGTTGAAAATAACATCTTGCCCACTCTCTCATTTGCTCTCTTTTTACATTGCTTCATCACTCTCTTAATTAACCTCTCTTTTTCTCTCCGTATACTCTTCCCTCTTTGCATCACTTCTACTTTGTAAAAACCTCTCATATGCTAAGTTTTTCTCCCTTACTATTCTCTTTACATCATTCCACCAATCGCTCCAACACTCACTTTCCTGTAACCACAAACTTCTGCTGAACACTCTGACACTGCATTCTTAAACCTACCCCATAAATCTTTGACCCCATTACCTATACTCTCACTAGCCCATCTATCCTTCAATAGTTGTTTATATCTTACCCTAACTGCCTCCTCTCTTAGTTTATAAATCTTCACCTCTCTCTTACTTGATGTTTCTATTTTCCTTGTATCCCGTCTACCTTTTACTCTCACTGTAGCGACAACTAAAAAGTGATCTGATATATCTGTGGCCCCTCTATAAACATGTACATCCTGAAGTCTATTCAACAGTCTTTTATTTACCAGTACGTAATCCAACAAATTACTGTCATTACACCGTACATCATATCTTGTATACTTATTTATCATCGTTTTCTTAAAATATGTACGTATTACCTATAACTAAACCCCTTTCTATATGAAGTTCAATCAAAGGGCTCCCATTATCATTTACACCTGGCACCCCAAACTTACGTACCACACCCTCTAAACGTTACTCCTACGTTAGCATTTAGGTCCCCTTCCTCAATTACTCTTTCGCTTGGTTCAAAGGTTCCTATACATTCACTTAACATCTCCCAAAAATCAATATATATATATACAGTGGTCCCTCAATAATCGTCCGGCCTGAAAGTCATCCATTTCAGAAATAGTCGCGTTATTTTGTCTAAACATTGGCTCACAACTGGTCCGTTAACTCGCTAATCGTCTTTTGTCCTGGACGTGTACTCACAGCTCTGAGCCGCGTCGTCCTCCCTTCCTAGCCAGTGTGCCATTGTTTACCAGTGAGCGACGGTCCCCTCACGTGTTCATACGAAATATTTCACAATATTCCATTCATTTTAGTGCTTGCAAGTGCTCAATAAGCTACCATGGCTCTAAAGAAAGCTCCTAGTGCCAAGCCTTTGGTAAAGAAGGTGTGAAATACGATTGAATTTAAGAAAAACAATATGAAAGTGGCGTACGTGTGGGCGAACTGGCCAAGATGTATAACAAATCCCATACAATCATATCTTCCATCATAGCCAAGAAAAAGGAAATCAAGGAAGCT
Organism: Cherax quadricarinatus; assembly: GCF_038502225.1. Lineage (NCBI taxonomy): Eukaryota > Metazoa > Arthropoda > Malacostraca > Decapoda > Parastacidae > Cherax > Cherax quadricarinatus. Next base: position 10,156,713 of record NC_091305.1, read on the forward strand.
GTTGTTGCAAAGGGGGTAAATATGCTGACAAAAATGAGATCACCAGTACTCGAAGATGTTGAGAAGTTATTATTGGTGTGGATAAACGAGAAACAATTAGCAGGAGATAGTCTTATGACGTCGATTATTTGTGAAAAGGCTAGGCAGTTGCATGATGATTTGGTAAAGAAATTGCCTGCAACTAGTAGTGATGCGAGTGAATTTAAGGCCAGCAAAGGCTGGTTTGAGAGATTTAAGAAGCATACTGGCATACACAGTGTGATAAGGCATGGTGAGGCTGCCAGTTCGGACCAAAAAGCGGCTGAAAAATATGTGCAGGAATTCAAGGAGTACATAGAGGCTGAAGGACTGAAACCTGAACAAGTGTTCAGTTGTGACGAAACAGGCCTCTTTTGGAAGAAAATGCTAAAGAGGACCTACATTACTCAGGAAGAAAAGGCACTGCCAGGACACAAGCCTATGAAAGACAGGCTGACGCTCATGTTCTGTGCTAATGCTAGTGGGGATTTCCTCCTCCAGTCTTCCATACACTAAGAAGAATTGCCAATAAAGGTAAGTGTTATGCTGTTAATGTTTCATTCATCATGTCCCATTGTATTGTTTATGTATTACATCTATATTTCATGTAAAATTTTTTGTTTTAATACTTCTGGGTGTCAGGAACGGATTAATTGTATTTACATTATTTCTTATGAGGAAAATTGATTCGAAAATCGTCTATTTCGATAATAGTCCCACTTCCAGGAACGGATTAAGGACGATAATTGAGGGACCACTGTATGTATGTATGTATGTATGTATGTATGTATGTATGTATATATATGTATGTATGTATATATGTATATATATGTATGTATGTATATATATGTATGTATGTATATATATGTACGGTGGAACCTCAAAAATCGAACGTATCACATATCGAACGTTTCGAAAATAGGACCATTTTTTCGGACAAACTGTGTCCCTATTATCGAACATGCCTCTATTTTCGGACCGCCGGGTACGGGACCTGTCTGCCCCCCGCTCTGTCTGCGTCCCCGCGCAGGTGCCGTGAGCAGTCTAGCTTTGTTTATGCTTGAGTGAACACTAACCTGCACTCTCATTCGCGCATTTTACGATTATTTCGTTGTGTTTAGTGCTTGTGGGACTGTGAAATAAGCTGCCATGGGCCCAAAGAAACTTGCTAGTGGTACCCCTGTGGTAAAGAAAGTGAGAAACACCATAGATGTGAAGAAGGAAATAATTCAGAAGTATGAGAGTGGTGCGAGACTTGTTGAGCTTGCCAAGATGTATGGGAAAAACAAGTCGACCATCAGTTCTATCCTGTCAAAGAAAGAACAAATCAAGGAAGCTGATGTTGTGATAGGTGTTAATATAGGCAGTGGATGAGGTGCCTTCTTCAAAGATTAAGGAGATTTGTGCCAAGTGGAATGATGAAAAAAATGTTTGTGCAGAAGTACCACCCTGAGCAAGCTGAAACAAGCCATCTTTGCAACAAGTTCAGTGACAGAACAATGTTCCATTTTAGGGAAATGCTAAAGAGGCGCCAGAAACAGAGGACTGTGGACAGTTATTTTGTGAGACAGGGGTCCAGTGACTCTCAAGCTGGTCCTAGTGGCATTAAAAGACAGAGAAGGGAAGTAACCCCAGAGAGGGCTTTACCTGAAGTCCTCATGGAGGGGGATTCTCCTTCCAAACACTAACCCCAACTCCCTCTCTCCTCCTCCCTATCTTCCAGATGCCATCACCAATCTTCAATAAAGGTAAGTAAAAATGTTATTTTATATGTATTACTATACATAATTAAAAACTATAGTATTTGTTGTATGTAAAACTGTAATTAATCTCTATAAAATGTATTTTTTGTGTGAATATTTTTAGGTTTCTGGAACGGATTAATTGTATTTCCATTATTTCTTTTGAGAAATATTGCTTCAAATTTCAGACTTATCGAATTTGGAACTAGCTCCTGGAACGGATTAAGTTCATTTTTTGAGGTTCCACTGTATGTATGTATGTATGTATAGTACGTATAAAGATCCACAACATATCCCTCCAAACCGATAATATCCCGAACCCTTCCTTTAGAGTGCAAGCATTGTACTTCCCATTTCCAGGACTCAAGTCCGGCTATATAAAAATAATCGGTTTTCCTGAATCCCTCATTACAAGTATCTTTGGCAGGTTAAATCACCACCACCAGATGTAGACCAAACGAAATGTAAACTTTGCCAGATGGACTATTGTCACACCCTGCGTCATTATGTACTGGAGTGCGATAAAATTAATGAATTTAGAAACAACTCACTCAGAAGTGTTCAAGAAATGGCAAAGTATTTTATCCACAGTGGTATATTACAGACCATTCTGGAGAAATACCCTGACTTTGCTAGCTGTAAATAATGCATTACCACGTGTGTGTGTGTGTGTGTGTGTGTGTGTGTGCACTCACCTAGTTGAGATTGCAGGGGTCGAGTCCAAGCTCGTGTGTGTGTGTGTGTTTGTGTGTGTTTGTGTGTGTGTGTTTGTGTGTGTGTGTTTGTGTGTGTGTGTTTGTGTGTGTGTGTTTGTGTGTGTGTGTTTGTGTGTGTGTGTTTGTGTGTGTGTATGAGTGTGTGTGTGTATGAGTGTATGTGCATGTGTGTGTATGAGTTTGTGTGCGTGTGTGTGTGTGTGTGTGACTCAACAATCAATATTTGCACCAATAACTCATTACAGTTGTGACCGGGTGTGGAAGTGTGAATTGCTCATTACTCTATAATTTGTTCATGATTGTAGCCATGTATAAACGTAAGTAACCATTCTTACAGGATTCATTACCTTTGTAACTTGTGAGTTCATTACCTTTGTACCTAGTTCAGCTATCAAAACTTTGGGGGCCCAATCCCTGGACCCATTACGTACCTCTGTAATCTGTAAATACCTTTGTAGCTTGTCATGATTGTGACTAGACCTACCTGGAGTTCATTACCTTTGTAAATTGTGAGTTCATTACCTTTGTAAATTGTGAGTTCATTACCTCTGTAACTTGCTCAGCTATCTAAACTTTGGAGTCCAGCCCCTGTACCAATTATGTACCTCTGTAATCTTTTGACTACCGCCTACAGGATGGGTATGGGGTGCATAATAAACATATTAAACTAACACACTCCAACAGATCGTCAGGTCCCAAATACCATTCGTCTCCATTCACTCCTATCGAACACACTCATGCACGCCTGCTGGAAGTCCAAGCCCCTTGCCCACAAAACCTCCCTTACCCCTTCCTTCCAACCTTTTTGAGGACGACCCCTACCCCGCCTTCCTTTCCCTACAGATTTATACGCTCTCCATGTCATTCTACTTTGATCCATTCTCTCTAAATGACCAAACCACCTCAACAACCCCTCTTCAGCCCTCTGATTAATACTTTTATTAACTCCGCACCTTCTCCTAATTTCCACACTCCGAATTTTCTGCATAATATTTACAATGAGAGTCGCTTCTCTCACCGCTCGGCAACGGCGAATTATATATATATATATATATATATATATATATATATATATATATATATATATATATATATATATATATATATATATATATATTTATATATATATATATATATTTATATATATATATATATATTTATATATATATATATATATATATATATATATATATATATATATATATATATATATATATATATATATATATATATATATATATATATATATATATATAAAATAATTGATGAGGGGAAAAGAGTGAGTGGTGCACTTAGGAGTCTGTGGAGACAAAGAACTTTGTCCTTGGAGGCAAAGAGGGGAATGTATGAGAGTATAGTTTTACCAACGCTCTTATATGGGTGTGAAGCATGGGTGATGGATGTTGCAGCGAGGAGAAGGCTGGAGGCAGTGGAGATGTCATGTCTGAGGGCAATGTGTGGTGTGAATATAATGCAGAGAATTCGTAGTTTGGAAATTAGGAGGAGGTGCGGGATTACCAAAACTGTTGTCCAGAGGGCTGAGGAAGGGTTGTTGAGGTGGTTCGGACATGTAGAGAGAATGGAGCGAAACAGAATGACTTCAAGAGTGTATCAGTCTGTAGTGGAAGGAAGGCGGGGTAGGGGTCGGGCTAGGAAAGGTTGGAGAGAGGGGGTAAAGGAGGTTTTGTGTGTGAGGGGCTTGGACTTCCAGCAGGTATGCGTGAGCGTGTTTGATAGGAGTGAATGGAGACAAATGGTTTTTAATACTTGACGTGCTGTTGGAGTGTGAGCAAAGTAACATTTATGAAGGGGTTCAGGGAAACCGGCAGGCCGGACTTGAGTCCTGGAGATGGGAAGTACAGTGCCTGCACTCTGAAGGAGGGGTGTTAATGTTGCAGTTTAAAAACTGTAGTGTAAAGCACCCTTCTGGCAAGACAGTGATGGAGTGAATGATGGTGAAAGTTTTTCTTTTTCGGGCCACCCTGCCTTGGTGGGAATCGGCCAGTGTGATAATAAAAAAAAAAACAATTTTTTTTTAAATATAGGGAAGTACCACCTCTATAGCTGGAATGGGACCCTCATCCTCAGAGAAGACGATAAATGTACCTCAGGGAAAACTCAAGGTTCTCCCCGGAGCTATTTGAATATTTTCTTCTCCTACCATCCCCTATATATTTTATATTCTATGTGAACATTTATTAATTAACAGAATACATTTACAGAAAAAAACATAAACATGAATACAATGGCACAATGTATCAAAGATCGTGAATTTCCTCCAGCTCCTCCGAGGCTGGACGCGAGCCAAGTATGCAGCAAGCATTTCCCCTCTGGATGGCTACGCTGAGGCACTGGAACATGATAGTGGCTGCCCTTGGGTCCCTGGTGGTGTCGATGAGTCTGGAACCCAATTCTTTAAGGAAACGTATGGCATTTTTTTCCCCATGATCCCAAGGTCTCTGATCCCACTGGGACAAATTGATACTGTTGGCTAATGTCCCTGTACTTGCTGATCTTGTACTCCTCCCTGTGGTCAGCAGCTCCTCCCTGTCACCCCACACTGTGATGGATATAGGTGTCAGCCAGTGTGGACACACAGGTATAGTCCCATGCTAAGAGCTTGCCATTCTTCCAAGGATAGATGGTGATCCCGTCTGGGCGATTTGCTGGGTTGTGGGTATTGTTGGCTGCTAGTGATCGGGGCTCCCTCTCAGCAGGGCATCCAGCTGTAGCAAGGGTTCTCTTAATGATGTCGTTGACCTCATTGTGTCTTGCATGCCAGCCCTTGGTTTTGGAACAGTTAAGACTATGTAGACCGTATTGGTCTGCTTGCACTTTGCCGCAAGTACACATATATTCTGTGTGAATTGGGGCAGCAAGGCGCAGAGCCACTGCAATACGGAGGGTCTTAGGGTCGAGTCGCATTCCCATTGCCGATATGGGAACTGTTTGGAGGAAGTCCCAGGAGTGAGGTGTGCTCACAGCCTGGAGAGGGGCAATCTCCCTATCTGACGTTGCAGCCCTGAGCATGTTGGCAAGCACCTTTTCAGCAATCGGGCCATCCCAGCTTGACTGTTTGTGAGCCAGTGCTGCACTAGGGTTTGGTGCTGGAGCAGCAAGAGTCTCCCATTTGGTGATGGCACTGGCATAGCTAGGGTCTTCTATTCCTGCTGAGTCACTGAGGGTATCAGGAAGAATTGGTCTTATCAACTCGTTTGATGCTATGGAAGAGGATAGGAAAGCTGGTAGAGCAATCTGGGAGGATCTGCGTACTCCTAGCCCTCCAAGCCTGACCGGAAGTGAGGCTTGCAACCACTGTCCATCGTCAAGGGAAAGATTCAATACACTCTCTAGCATGGTCTTCAGGAGAGAGTCATATTCCTTGAGTTTTGGACTGCTGAAGGCTGGGGAGCATCTCAGAAAGTAGGTAAGTTTTGGGATTGACAGGCACCTGGTGAGTAGGTAGAAGGCATCGTGTGTGTCATTGTTTTTCATCCTGCTTTCCATTGTCCGGAGGTCTGAGACTTTTTTTCTAGGATCAGATCGATGGCATTGGACCCAAGAGGAGCACCAAGGAGAGTGCTATTGGCTGGATCAATGGCTCTTGCTCCTGGTAAAACAGCACTAATATTCTGGATCATCTGTTGATTGGTAGACACTATTTCACATTTGGTGGGGTTTAAAGAAAGGCCCAGGCTTTCTCCCATGTCTTTAATTTTACTGATGTCCTCTAGGAGAGATTCTGTTGTGCCAGCTAGTGTACCGTCATCCAGGAACCAGATATTGAGCTCGCTGGAGAGTGCTTCTGTGGCTTCCTTGATAACCAAACAAAATAGAAAGGGGGCGAGAGGGTCCCCCTGTTGCACGCCCTCACATGAGTCAATTTCATGGTCCCCAAACAGTAGTTTGGAAGTCACACTATAACACGATTCTATGAAGGGAAGGGAAGTTTCTATAAACTGCTTGGAGAGCAGCATCCCTATATATATATATATATATATATATATATATATATATATATATATATATATATATATATATATATATATATATATATATATATATATATATATATATATATATATATATATATATATATATATATATATATATATATATATATATATATATATTTTTTTTTTTTTTTTTTTTTTTTCAACAAGTCGGCCGTCTCCCACCGAGGCAGGGTGACCCAAAAAAGAAAGAAAATCCCCAAAAACAAAATACTTTCATCATCATTCAACACTTTCACCACACTTGCACATTATCACTGTTTTTGCAGAGGTGCTCAGAATACAACAGTCTAGAAGCATACACATATAAAGATACACAACATATCCCTCCAAACTGCCCGGTTAACGATATTTTTTCACTCCATAAGTATGTTCAGGTGCCAGTACTGACCGAATTTATTCCCAGAAGGAATACATTGTGAAGTAATTATTCCATTTCAGACCCCAAACATACACGTACAAACGCACTTACATAAATACACTTACATAATTGGTCGCATTCGGAGGTAATCGTTATGCGGGGGTCCACTCTATAGATATATATATATATATATATATATATATATATATATATATATATATATATATATGGGGATTTTCTTTCTTTTTTTTGGGTCACCCTGCCTCGGTGGGAGACGGCCGACTTGTTGAAAAAAAAAAAAAAAAAAAAATATATATATATATATATATATATATATATAATCTTTATATATCTATCTCTATATATATCTATCTCTATATATATCTATCTCTATATATCTATATCTCTATCTATATATATCTATATCTATCTATATCTCTATCTATATATATCTATATCTATCTATATTTATATATATCTATCTCTATCTCTATATATATCTATATCTATCTATATATCTATATCTATCTATATATCTGTATCTATATATCTGTATCTATATATCTGTATCTATATATCTATATCTATATATCTGTATCTATATATCTGTATCTATATATCTGTATCTATATATCTGTATCTATATCTATCTCTATATCTATCTCTATATCTATATCTCTATATATCTATATCTCTATATATCTATATCTCTATATATCTATATCTCTATATATCTATATCTCTATATATCTATATCTATATATCTATATCTATATATATATATCTATATATATATATCTATATATATTATATATATATATATCTATATATATATATATCTATATATATATATCTATATATATATCTATATATATATATCTATATATCTATATATCTATATATCTATATATCTATATATCTATATATAGAAGTCTGAATGTGCGGGATTTTTAGATGATAAGAAAGAGATGATTGTGGATGTTTGAATAAAAAGAAGCGGGATGTCCTGGTTTTTAATGAAAAAAACAAGGGGGAGAGTTTTGGAGAGGAATAAATGGGATTGGGTCGGGGTTTAAAAGAAGAGCTAAAGAAGGAGAGAAAAGGGAAGGATAAGCATGGCAGGAAAAGAGGGACTATAAATGTATTAATTAAGGATTTGGAGTAAAAAAAGATTGGGTAAAATTTTAATTGCGTATGCACCGGGAGAAGAGAGAAGGTAGAGGAGAGAGAGAAATTTTGGGAAAAAGTTAGAATGCGGGAGTTTTGAATAAAGTGGGGTAAGGGTGGGGGGGGATTTCAACAAATTTAAAAATGTTATGGGGGAGTAGTAGGAAAATTTTAAAAATAGGAAAATTTTGGGGGGGACCCTTTTAATTGAGCTATGTGTAGAAAGAAAGGGTTTAAGAAATACATATTTTATGAAAAGAGGATAAAAAATATCAAGGTATGATGTAGCAAATGAAAGTAGTTTATTAGTTTTGATTGGTGGATAAAAGGTTGAGGGGAGGCCCCAGGATGTACATGTTTATAGAGGGGCAACTGATAATGGACTTTTTAGTTGTAGCTACAGTTAGAGTAAGAGGAATGGGAAAAGAGGAAGGTCAACAACAAGTAAGAGGGAGGTGAAATTTATAAACAAAGGGGGAGGGGGAAGTTAAATAGATATGGATATTCAGAAAGGGGGGATAGTAAAGATATAATGGGGTTAAAGAGGGGGGAAAATTTTTTAAAATGAAATTGGGAAGGGGGCGGGTTTTGGGAAGGAGGGGGGGTGGGAAAAAGAGGAGGATTGGTGGAATGATGAAGAAAGGTGGAAAAAAGAGAAAAGGTAGTTTTGAGGGGTTTTTTAAAAAGCAGAAGTGTTATAAGAAGAGCAGAATATATGGAGAGTAAAAAAAGGTAAAGAGAGGGGAGAGAGTAAAAGGAGAGCAGATAAGAGGGGGAAGGGGACTGTCAAGAAATTTTTAATGAAAATAAGAAAAATTTTGGAGTGAGTTAAACAAGTTAAGAAACCCAAGGAAAATATGGATTTGGTTAAAACAGAGTGGGGGAGAGTGGGGGGGAGAGGAGGTATTAGGGACAGAATATTTTGAGGAATTTTTAAAATTTTAAGAAGAAACAGAGGCAGAAATTTTCCCATGCACTGGTCAGGAGGTATACCATCTTTTAGGGGGAAGAAGAAGAAAAGTGGGGGAGGAGGGGGCAACGTAAAAAAGGGGTAAAACATTGGGACTGATGGGGTCATGACAGAAATGTTAAAAGCAGGGGAATGTTGGGGTGGGTTTGGGACTTTGTTCAATAAATGGAAAAAGGGGGAAAGGGATTTTGGATTGGGGGAGAGCATGGTCCCTTTATATAAAGGAAAGGGGACAAAAAGACTGTAAAATTATAGAGGAATAATTTTCTGAGTATACCAGGGAAAAGGGAGGGAGGGTTAAATTGAAAGAATTGAGGTAAGACAGAATTGGATTGGGGGTGAGCAAGGAGGTTTTAGAGTGGGGAGGGGGGTTTTAGATCAAGTGGCATTGAAGCAAAATGTAAATATTTAGATAAAAGGGTTTTTTTGCATTTTGGATTTGAAAAAATATGATAGAGGGGTAGAGGAGCAATGTGGCAGATGTTGCAAGTATATGGAATAGGTGGTGTTATTAAATGCTGAAAGAGTTTTTTGAAGATAGTGAGGCCAGGTTAGGGGTGTAAAAAGAGGGAGACTATTTCCGAAAAGAGGTCTTAGACAGGGTGTAATGTCACCATGGTTGTTTAAATATTTATAGATGGGGGTTTTTGGGAAGTAAAAGCTAGGTTTTGGGAGAGGGGGGATTAAATTATGGGGGAAACAAATTAAAATGGGGAATTGGGCAAGTTTTTTTTTGATGATATGTGCTTTGGGAGATTCTAAAGAAAAAAATTTCAAAGGGTTTGTGGGTGAGTTTGGGAATTTTGTAAAGGAGAAAGTTGAAAGTGAACATAGAAAAAATAAGGGATGAGGGTGCAAAATTTTGATAAAGAAAAATTTGGAACAAATTGGGGGGGAGGAGTATGGAAGAAGTGAATGTTTTTAGATACTTGGGAGTTGACGGTCGCATGGATGGGTTTTGGGATGAGGTTAATCATAGAATTAGAGGGAAAAAAGGGGAGGGGGCTTGAGGATAGGGGGGGTCAAAAACTTTTTTATGGAGGGAAAGGGGAAGGAAAGATAGTAGTACCAACACTTTATAGGGGGTTTTAAGTTGGTAAAAAGGCAGGGGGAGACGTTGAGGCAGTGGAGATTCCTGTTTAAGGGCAATTGGGGTAAAATTTTGCAAAAATTCGAGGTGGAAATTAGGGGAAGGGTGGAGAAAAAAGTATTAGTGGGGAGAAGAGGGGTTGTTGAGGGTTTGGTCATTTAGAGAGAATGGATCAAAGAGAATGACATGGAAAGCATATAAACTATAGGGGGGAAGAAGGGTAGGGTCGCCCCAAAGGGTGGAGAGGGGGGAAAGGAGGTTTTGGGGAAGGGGGGTTGGGTTCCCGCAAGCGTGGGGAGCGGTTGGGGTAGGAGGAATGGAGACAAAGGTACTTTGGGGCCCGACGACTGTTGGAGGAGAGGGTAATAAGGAAGGGGTTCAGGGAAAACCCGGGTTTTTTTCAAAAGTCGGACTTGGGCCTGGAAAAAGTACTGCCTGCACTTTAAAGGAGGGGTTTTGGGTATTGGCAGTTTGAGGGATATGTTGTGTATCTTTTTATGTGAGTTCTAGACTGTTGTATTCTGAGCACCCTGCAAAACAGTGAAATTTAAAAATGGGAAAGTGTTGAATGATGATGAAAGTTTTTCTTTTTGGGGGTTTTTTTTTTTGGGGCACCCCGCCTCGGGGGGGACGCACTTGGGAAAAAAAAAAACATATATATAATCTTTTATATATATCATATATATATATCTATATATATATATCTATATATATATATATCATATATATATATATCTATATATATATATATTTTAAAATATATATCTATATATATATATATATATATATATATATATATATATATATATATATATATATTTTTTTTTTTTTTTACACAGGGTTTAAGAAGATCCTAGCTTTTTGACAGCTATTTACAGGTTAAGGATTCCCAACTTATTGGAAGCCGAGCTGTTACCCATCAGCCGCTTGAAAGCATTTTTATTGTTTAGAAAACAAGAGGAAAAGGATGAGTTGGAGCCATCTGTGGCCGCATTTTCATTTGATCAACTGACTTTTTCGTTTAAACATTTTCCTGTATGAATTGTTTCATACTCGAGTCATCCTGGGTATGTATGATTCGGGAGGGAGTGATGTTCAGAGAAGGGTACAGCCAGGGGAAGTTGTTCCCGCCTCCCCTTTGGGTGGCGAAAGCTTGTTTCACGCTGCCCTCGGGGACCCAAATGTGGTATTTTGACAATATTGGCCTTTACATAACAGTGGCCACCCACACCCCTTTCCCCCTGTTTGAAGGTCTACTGAAAACAGATCTATCCAGGATGGGCCCAGGCGAGAGATGAGACGCCCCTGTTCTCTACTTCCCTAAAAATGCGAGAGAGGGGGGGCGGGCAAACCAAAAAAAGGGGACAACTCGGGGCAAAAGGCATTTGTTCCGAAAGGGACCCAAACCCCCTACTGTCAAGCAGAGGGGGAGAAGGCAAAGTCCCGTAATTTTCCGGGCCCGCCTTTTTTTGGCAAGATTTACAACATGGTTCTTCATGGTTTTTTTGGGAGTAAAATTTTTCCCCCCAAGGGGATATCAACTTTTCCCGGGGCCAAACATCCTCCCATTCATCCTTACTACTGCACCAGCATTACCATCATGGGCCTAAACATCTTTTTGCATTTTTTTAAAAGGTAAAAGATTGGCCACATGGCCCCCCGATAGCTAACGCCTCGGATAGCAAAAATTCCGATAGCGAACGCGGCCCCAAAATTTTCCCCCCGGCATAGGGAAAAACCCGCTCAGCGATTTTGGCCCGAGACGCCCCAAGGGCGCCTCAGCCAGCCTTTTTTTTCACATGTGCTCCCCGGCCCCATTGTTTACCACCCCCCCGGGGTAACTTTCAAGCATACACTGAATTTTTCGATTATTACAGTGTTTTCGGTTTTTTTGGGAAAAAGACCAGGGCCCCCAAAAAGCCCAAATTTAACCCTACCCCTTCAAAGGGTAAGAATACCCATTAAAAATGAAGAAAAAATCATTGATGAGTAAAAGTGGGGGTTCGAAAACCACCTGGTCAGGTTGTACAAGAAAACCAAAATCAACCATCGTTTTTATTTGGGGAAGAAAAAAAGGGAATCAAGGGAAACTGTTGTTAAAAAGGGTTTTAAATGTGTTTTTTAAACAAAAATCCAAGTGATGGAAGATTTTAGAGACTTTTTGGTGGGTAAAGAAAAACAGCTAGCAGGAGATAGCCCCCTCTGGTTATATTGAAAAACCCAGGGGTTGCATGACGAATTTTAAAAAAATGCCTGCAATTTTGATGATGTGGTGAATTTTTAAAGGCCCGCAAAGGGGTTTGGTTTTAGAGATTTAAGAAGCTGGGGGCACCATAGGGGATAAGGGATGGTGAGGCTGGTCTGACCACAAAACGGCCAAAAAATGTGCATGAATTCAAGGAGTACATAGAAACTGAAATTTTGGGAAACCCGAACAAGTGTTTAATTGTGGGGGAAACAGGCCTGTTCTGGAAGAAAAAGGCAAGCAGGACCTACATTACTCAGGAGGGAAAAAGGACTGGTGAAAACTCATGAAAGACAGGCTTACTTTGTTGATGTGCCCCAAGCTAGGGGGTGATTGCAAAATTGCCTTTTTTTTTGTATCACCCGGTTTTCCCCGAGGCTCAGGCAAAAAAGTTCCCCTTTATAATTTGTTGGGGTTTTGGGGGGCAA